>NW_022263162.1:0-76896 GCF_002021735.2 Oncorhynchus kisutch
ACATTCTTGCTAGGAACTAAAGACGACTGCTGTCATTTTGTATCCTGAAGCAAAGCCTGTCTCAGGAAAATGGAACATGAATAAACAAAATTGTCAAAAACGCACATTGTTTAGCGCCATCCGTCATTTGTAGTGAAATTACAGAAACTGAAATATATAAACCTCAGCTCCCTCCGGAAGTTGCCGCTCCTTGCTTTCGGGCCCCAGTGGCTGTTTGGGGATGGTTTGGATGTCTGGAAGAGTCCTTCTGACAGACACCTAGAGAAGAAAGGCCATTATTCCCTATGCATTTTCTCCCTCCCATACAATAGGAAATCAAGGGCCAGTTCTCAATCTGTCCACTCGCCTCCTTAAATGCATTGAGAATAGGCTAAAGTTCTCCTATGTGCATTTTGAAGACGCGAGTGGAATTGAGAGAGTCAAGACCTCTACGTTGTGTCGCAGAAGAAATGAAACACGGGACAGTTGTAGCTCTAGACAGATCATTTATACAGGCAGTACAACAAGCGGGACTATAAACATGTCCATTGGGGCATGCTCTGCTCACTTGCCTCCATGTAGTTGCGGTCGCACAGAATCTCTCGGAGGTCCAGGGGTGTAGCTACAGGTTTTGCCAACTCTATAAACAGGGTCTTCAGTCATGTGGTTTCCTGGCAGCCTGAACTGCATGACCAAGCTGAACATCTTATCATCCTAAATGAAGGGGGAAGGAAAAAAGCCTTCATTAATAGCAAAAAAAAAAAAACATCTGGTGACATTCATGCAAGTTATAGACTGTGGCAAAATTGGCTATATGAATGCAGCTGCCACTGTATTGAAGCCACACTACAGGTAGAGCTCAATAGTTCACATCACTGCAGTCTGTATCAAAGAAGTTGGCTGGCCCCTGAAAGCCCTCCATAAACTTCTGCTGTACCTTACGTCATCGTTAACTTAGAGGTAAGAGATACCAGACCAAAGGGTGGCTAACAATGGAGATCCTTTTGATATCACAGAGTTAATTAAACTGCGTCAATGTTTCTGGAACCGGACTTCGGCAACTCAGGCTTGAGGACCTTTTTACTGAAGAATGGGTCAGTTATTTCATTTTTCCATCTAGTGATGCAAATATTGACTTGTATCTTTGTGTAGACAGGGCTCATCTGTAAAAGAGCCTGGTCTCAGCATGACTCCATGGTCAAAGGTAAATAAAATTGCTACAGAATGAGTTGCAAATGCAGTGACCACTGAAAGGCAAACTTTCCATTTGAAGTACAAGCAAACACTACAGTTCTTAAGGTTACCATGTTTTGGGAAAAGCAGTTTTGAAGAGAAGCAAAAAACATGGCATTCCCCATGGGGTCAAATTTAAAGCTGAATCCACACTGAGTAGCAAGGGCCAGGCGTCAGGTTTATGATTTGTGTGTCATCTGGAAGGGATGGAGATGGTGTGAACACAATAGTTGACAAGCAATATCAAGCCATGAATTATGAAAGGAGAGAAAGAGACTCATAAGAGGCAAACTCACTGAAGACAGCGTCAACATCTTCAAAAAGAGGAGCGACACTCAAACGAATAACGTTACCAAGGCATTCAGCGTTGAGGTCATCTGGAATAGGAAAGGTTAGTTAAAAAAATATTTTTAAAAAATCTTGTCAAACGCTTAGTGCTAAATTTGCAAGGTACAAAATGCATACTTATAGAAGGTGTCTGTTGTGCTTGTATGCCCACAGCTGCCATCAATAGGCAAAACAACCTGTAAGGCATTTGACAAATTATTATGATTAAAAGGAAGAACAACTCAAATGTTTGCGTCGCATAAGACTCTCCTAGGCCTGCTACTACTTACCCTGAGCTAAGGAAAATAATCATTGTAGAACAGATTTGTTCTGATGAAATACACAGCTACAGAACCTGATATTTGACCCAAAGTGTGCAGCCTACAGCCCAGGGGTATGCAACTTTTACCCTATGACAAAGGCTTCCCACACTCAGTCACCTGAAGCCCAAAGGGCTGCACATTCTCTTTTTATTCCCCGAGCCCTACAAAGCTGATTCAAATAATCATCCAGCTTTGTTAATCTGAATCAGCTGTGTAGTGTTAGGACAAAAACCTAAATGTAAGGCTACTGTTCAATTTTAGAAGGGTGCTCCGCCCTCACCGCTCGGCTCAGGTTAATAGAACTCCCTCATTAGCAGCACAACAGCCTTTCACAGGTGAAAAGCATAATTACCCAACCGTCTACAATTGTAGCCCAGACAGAGAGAAAGATATTGGCCTCTAATGGCCAAAATGCTGCATTTGCATGCACTTTCACAATTTGAATGTAGTCAACTGGGTGGGACTACCAACTTCATTGGCTGAGCCCTACTGGTGACCCTGTTGAAGTCATGTCCAATCGGGTCATCAGAAGGGCTCAGACAATTGTGAAGAAGAAATGTTACTACTTTAATATGAAGATAGCCTCAATGGCGCTGCCCATGCTGTCACAGACACTATATTGGCACAGATACATAGATGAGTCTTTTATCTTCTTATGGCTTCTTATTATCTTCTTGTCCAGAGGTGCCCAGAGTAAACTGCCTGCTACTCAGTCCCAGAAGCTAAGATATGCATATCATTAGTATATGTGGATAGAACACACTCTGAAGAGTGAGTATAACAGAACACATATGGCAGGCAAAAACCTGAGAAAAATCATACCAGGAAGTGGGAAATCTGAGGTTGGTCGTTTTTCAACCCATTCCCTATTGAAGACCCAGTGGGATATTGGTCATGTTGCACTTCCTAGATGTCAACAGGCTTCCACTAGATGCCAACAGTCTTTAGAACCTGTTTGATGCTTCTACTGTGAAGTGAGGGCGAATGAGAGGGGAATGAGTCAGAGGTCTGGCAGAATGCCTTGAGCTCGTGATGCTCGTTCACATGAGGGCGAGCTCTGTTCCATCGCAATTCTACAGACAAAGGAATTCTCCAGTTGGAACATTATTGAAGATTTATTTTAACAACATCCTAAAGATTGATTCTATACATCGTTTGACATGTTTCTACGGACTGTAACGGAACTTTTTGACATTTCGTCTGCTCCTAGTGAACACGCTTCGTGAGATTGGATTTGTTTACAAAACTCGCTAAGAAAAGTAGCTATTTAGACATAAATGATGGACATTATCGAACAAAACAAACATTTATTGTGGAACTGGGATTCCTGGGAGTGCATCCTGATGAAGATCATCAAAGGTAAGTGAATATTTATAATGTTTTTTCTGACTTCTGTTGACTGCACAATATGGCGGATATCTTTTTGGCTTGTTTGGGCTCTGAGCGCCGTACCCAGATTATTGCATGGTTTGCTTTTTCCGTAAAGGTTTTTTGTAATCTGACACAGCGGTTGCATTAAGCAGAAATATATCTTTAATTCTGTGCATAACAATTTTATTTTCATCAACATTTATTATGAGTATTTCTGTAAATTGATGTGGCTCTCTGCAAAATCACCGGATGTTTTTGGAACTACTGAACATAACGCTCCAACGTATACTGAGATTCTTTTGATATACATTTGATATACATTTGATAACTTTATCGAACAAAACCTACATGTATTGTGTAACATGAAGTCCTATGAGTGTCATCTGATGAAGATCATCAAAGGTTAGTGATTCATTTTATCTCTATTTCAGATTTTTGTGACTCCTCTCTTTCGCCGTAAAGCATATTTGAAATCAGGCACTGTGGTGGGATTAACAAGAAGTGTATCTTTAAAATGGTGTGAAATACTTGTATGTCTGAGGAATTTTAATTATGAGATTTCTGTTCTTTTGAATTTGGCGCCCTGCACTTTCACTGGCTGTTGTCACATCGATCAGCCCTAAGAAGATGTATCTATCTCTATGAGGCAAGACAATTGTCATTCAGGATTAAAAGGTGACTGCACTTCCTGATTTGGCCTTAGCTGTGTTCGAATACTCGCACTAACTGTACTGTTTGTGACATGAATTGAGTATTTAGTATGCTTATTGGTCATAGTATACCTGTATAAATATATCATAGTATACCTGTATACCTCTGGCCCTTCTTTGGACACTGTGTTAACTAACCTTCAGATGAGCTTCAATGCCATACAACTCTCCTTCTGTGGCCTCCAACTGCTCTTAAATGCAAGTAAAACTAAATACATGCTCTTCAACCGATCGCTGCCTGCACCTGTCCGCCCGTTCAGCATCACTACTCTGGACGGTTCTGACTTATAATATGTGGACTACAAATACCTAGGTGTCAGGTTAGACTGTAAACTCTCCTTCCAAACTTACATTAAGCATCTCCGATCCAAAAGCCCCATTTACTACCCACCACTGCAACCTATATGCTCTCGTTGGCTGGCCCTCGCTTCATACTCGTCGCCAAACCCACTGGCTCCAGGTCATCTACAAGTCTCTGCTAGGTAAAGCCCCGTCTTATCTCAGCTCACTGGTCACCATAGCAGCACCCACCCATAGCACAAGTTCCAACAGGAGAATCTCACTGGTCACCCCCAAAGCCAATTTTTCCTTTGGCCGCCTTTACTTCCAGTTCTCTGCTGCCAATGACTGGAACAAACTGCAAAAATCACTGAAGCTGGAGACTCAGATCTCCCTCACTAAGCTTTAAGCACCAGCTGTCAGAGCAGCTCACAGATCACTGCACCTGTACATAGCCCATCTGTAAATAGCCCATCCAACTACCTCATCCCATTGCTGTATTTATTTATTTATTTTGCTCCTTTGCACCCCAGTATCTCTACTTGCACATTCATCTTCTGCACATCTACCATTCCAGTGTTTAATTGCTATGTTGTAATTACTTTGCCACCATGTCCTATTTATTGCCTTACCTCCCTTATCCTTTCCTTATTTGCACACACTGTATATAGACTTTTTCTACTGTATTATTGACTGTATGTTTGTTTATTCCATCTGTAACTCTGTTGTTGTATGTGTCGAACTGCTTTGCTTTATCTTGGCCAGGTTGCAGTTGTAAATGAGAGCTTGTTCTCAACTAACCTAACTGGTTAAATGAAGGTGAAATAAAATAGAAATAAAAAAATACTATGGATATATTTAGTATGCCAAATGTTCCAGGATGTCGTACTAAATTCGCCAAAATATGAGAAATACACGAAGAGGACACTGTTTCCGTACTTTAGGGCCAATAATGCAATTCTTCAGGAAATGGGCGTGGCTTCACATCGTTTCCAGATTTGTTGAAAATGGCGGAAAATATGCAGTCGAAGTACAACGAGAGCGGATACAAATTCATTGCTTTAACTAATTATGACAAATATTAAGAAAATGTTGAGCAAATGTAATAAAGTAATTACTTTTTAAATAAGTTAACTTACACGTTATATTGGCTGACAATTTGTTAGCTACACTGGTCTTACGAACCACATAGCGTATCAGTACAGCAGTATGTACCGGTATGTTGTTAGCTAGATACCTAACGTTAGTTGGCTACTTATAGATCAAACTTGACAGTATAATAACTATAGGCTATCTAACTAACTACCCAATGTTTGACGTGATTATTCCCGTCATTCTGAGCTTAGCTAAATGGTATAGTCAATGTGCGTTCTCAATGGACATTTGGGTGCTTTCGTAAATTCGCTCTAGCTCCCTACTCTGCTCTGAATTTACAAACAGACAATCTGACAAAGCTCTGAATTCATGAGCGCATTCTGGAACTCCTGATTGAATTTAAGAACACACCCGAAGTCGTATAATGTCTAACCAGTCATTTGTTATGCTAGATAGCTAGCAAGAGGTTGCATAGCAACAGCATCACCTTCCGGTAGACAGGTGAAAAGCTAGAACGCGCAATTGAAAGCATACTGTTCGTTTACAGAATACTAAAATGAACTAATAATATATAGTATTCAGTATATACTCATTAAGTATGTAGTATACAGTATGTTAGTGTGGGTATTCGAGCACAGCTCTTGTTTTTCATCAATGCTCATTAAGAAATGCTAGCGGCCATGACTGAAGGCAAACAAGAATTGTCTTTGGGGTGTGGTTTGATGTGGGTGTTTCTTGGATGTGTTTTTACCATTCAATTGCAATAAACAAGTGCAGTAGTGAATACGTAAGGTAAGCCAGCTTTGCTGTAGAAAACAACGTTTTGAAGTTGAGGACTTCTCCCGATGAGCATTGATACCAGAGCACGCTCATTTGGGCTACAGTTTGAATCACAATGTACCAGATGAGTGCGGAATCTGACTTTGGAACTTGAATTATTATTATTTAAAAAATGTTGTGTTCGATCAAAAACATTCGGTTTCGGAAGTGAATGTAGTGGTGCGTTTGGTTGGTGGATCTGCACATCTGTACTGAGGTAGGCTGTGCAGGTAGCCCAGATGAGAGTACGTCTGAGATGGATGAAGGTGAAAGGATCAGTGATGAGTCTACCTACAAGACTGTACACATTTTTTGGTGGAAAATGTTCGGAAAAGGAGACGGGGGTGGTTTTGCCACAGATGGGGACATAGATGGAAGGGGAGAATCTAGAAGAACAAACAGGCAGGGAGAAGAGGTACAGGAGAACAAAGTAGTAGTGTTTTTTTATCTGAGACAACCAGTAAAATGTTACATCTGATAAAGTTGTCAGATGTACAGTTACTTTCGAAAGTTTTGAGCTTATGCAGCCACCGTTTGTGGTAGATGGTGGCAGATTGTGGTAAATTGCGTCTTGGCTGACACTTAAATAACGTGCCATAGAATTATGCGGAACCACGCAAGATGTGCTGCAGGATGCCGCAACATTTAAGCTTATAGGGTTCCAAAAAAGGACTGCAAAAACATACGAAATAGGTTGTTCCAACCTGTAAACGAACAGTATGCTTTCAGTCGCGTGTACTAGCTCTTCACCTGTCAACCGGACGTTGATGATGTTGCTATGCAACCTCTTGCTAGATAGTTAGCATAACAAATTACTAGTTAGACATTTTACGACTTCAGGTGTATTCTTCAATTCAATCTGGAGAACCAGATGGGCATGGTTTGCATATTTAGGGCTATTCCATTGGTTCTACTGTGCTCGGCAAGCTCAATTAAGTGTAACAAATACAGAACCCAGGTCTGATGGCTACCTGTCTTTTGCTCCCCCACCTCCAAGAGTGTTTCTCTAACGGAATGATGACTGCGCTGGCGATGAAGGTGGAGTCTGCTCCCGGTCTGAACCACCTACAGTGATGATCGCTTCGCCTGCTTCCACTTCACTGTGAACTCCTGTGGCACCACCAGGAAGGTAAAATGACTATTATCCTGAGGTGATGGGTACTGTGTATTTATGGACTGTTTGCTTCTGTAGGCTGTAATAAGCAATTCCCCTCTACTACAAAGTTTATCAACAATTCATGCTGTATGAGTGCATTACGCATCACAATTGTAGCTATTAGCTGTTATAGGGTGTTTTTTTTCCTTCACCAATTGCTCAATACTTTGTATACAGGGAAAATGTGCCTCTACTATCAGTGTGTCCACTCCACTGCTTGAAGTTTCCCCTATTGAAGTTGCATACTCTTTTAAGGTTAAAGGTTTCCTGCTACTATGTGGTCAACATCACTCGCACATTGGCCTTCCTGACCAGGACGCTTGACAACGAGCCTTTTGCAGAGACTGGGACGGGTCAACTAATGTTCAGAATGAGACTCGTTCAGGGTAAGCGTGCACAAATTCAGAATTTCAACTTGACCCCTAGCCTCTAAAAGAATCTTGGAAGGTCTCCTTTACAAAACCATTCCCAAAAATGTAAGCCTTGTGATATATTACTCTTGCGTTCTGAGATATACAGGTGTGGCTATGTAGTAACGGTGAGGAGCTGATTTGGGAATTTGTCAGAGGCCTCTGGGGGGGGGGGGGGGGGGGTAGTGTTGGCTATAAATGGCTTGTGTTCATCGGGGCACAACAGGATATTATAAACAAGCTTTTCTTAATGGACAAGCTCAGATGTTGCCCACTGAACACGACCCCCGGTTGTCTTGTTCTGTGTTCCAGACGCCTCGTATAACACGTTCCACCAGGAGGAGGACTATCCAGTGGTGAGGTACCTGAGACAGCCTCTGCACTTTGAGGTGGAGCTGACCAGGTCCTCTGACCCCAAGGTAGCGCTGGTGCTTGACCACTGCTGGGCCACCCTCAACGAGGACCGTGACTCCCGACCCCGGTGGAATCTCATCATTAATGGGTGTTGTTTTTGGGCCTAAACAAGTGTTATTCCACAGGTGTGGTTCCTGAGTAATTAGCAACCTATCATGCTTGGCAGGCCATTTACTTTGGCTACCGTGGCTATGCCCCCATCCATATGTCATGAGTGGTCACAATGGTTTGAGCCAATGGTTTGAGCCATGTGCGGTCTGTCACCAGATCTCCACCCAATATAACACTTATGGGAGAGTCTGGCGCGTACGATCACATGCTTGTTATCACTGACTGGTCCCTGCAGCGGACCATTGGAACATGTAAATCTAGTTTAGAAAATATGGCAGCCATGTTTGTCAAGCAAGAACTCCCTAATCCCAGAATGCCGTTCACTGTGCCCATTTCCTGAGGTCTTAACTTAGTTTGGCCACTTCAGCATGTGACAAATCTGTGTACTTGTTACGGCGTACACATGACAAGTAGTTTACAGTTAACTAATCAAAAAGCCAATACAACCTTAGCACGAAAGCTAAACAGAGTTGCAAGATATAGCTCAATCCATTTTGGGAGGTGAAGTCCTTGGGGGAAGGTATTATGGAGAGGATGATGCAGGAAATATTAATAAGATGGGGGATTTATCAACAATAAATGGCGGGGCAGACAGTTTTTCTAAGCTAAATATCCCTGGAAAGGGGGTCTGATCTGGCAACCCTGAGGTACCATAGTTTACACTCTGATGCCGTGTTCAAATCAACTAACGAATTCAGTGCATTCAAGACAATGGGGGTACTCCAGTTGAGATCACCATTAGTCTGACAGACGCGTACGTGATAACCTGACTGCATTGTATGGCGTTAGCATTAGCTCATATTCAGTACCACCTTCAAAAGTGTTTTACACACGTGTCCATTACAATCTAGGCAAGAATCAGAAAGCATGAATAAAATGCTAAGTACATTATACTTACGGTACACTACAGTAGAAACGACAACACGTTACACAGAAAATAAGGCACTTTGATCAGAATGCACGCATGTCCACAGTTATTTGTAAGGAACACAATAAATGTTCAAGGACTGTATACTTGATCTGTGGAAGTGCTTGGGCTTTCTTTTGAAGGAAAGTTTGTCCGGCTCATTAAATTCTCAAATGGAAATGATCTGCAACAGTGAAATGGGTTACATTTGTGAATGAATGAGGCAAAATTAGAAGTTGAAACGGCCTATAGAAAATTAGCAGGTAGTGTGCCTTGGTCTGAGGTCAGCGCGGGTTAAATGTCCACATGTTGGAACGGTGAGTGCATTCTGACATCACGCGCATAAAATCAACTCCCACTGGGGCGACTGTTGAAGATATTTGGAACTCGTGTGTGAAAAGGTTAATGTTGGCGTTACCTACACCTTTTTACTCAATGTTATCCTTTTGGTTGGCTAGAGTTCAGTGTTGTGCCAAACTGATGGTCAGTCAAATGGAAATCAAGAGCGGCTGGCAAGCTTGGCTTGCCTTTCCGATTGGTTTCAAACAACTGCTCTTAACACTGACTGAATAGTTGTTGGTTTTTTGTTGAATTCAGGCACAAGTGACTGTCCTAGAGGAATGCGCTAATTGGGAGTTGCTAAACATGAACAAATACCACGGTCAAGTGTAGCAGCATCTTGCTAACCTTATTTAGCTAGCTAATGTTCATGTAAAATCCCTTTTGCCTGATACCCCCCCCCCCAAAAAAATCCCCCTATTCTCCGTTAACATTTCCCCCGTCGACCGTTTGTCTCTGCTTCTGCTTCTGCTTCTGCATAGATGTTCTATGTCCATGACAATGTTTAAAACCCCTAGCAGGGAACCACTTTTGAGGTCTGGGAAAAACGGAAGACATGTCGATTTTGGGGTGTTGTTACCCTTTATAAAGGCAAGTGTGCGCCAGGAAGAGACCTTTATTTGGTTAAGCGGTGTTGCTGTAGCGCTCATGGCACCAAACAGATGGAAGGAAACTGAATCAGGTACGGAATATTTGGACTCATTTAGATTTGTAATTTTTACCCCAATTTCGTGGTATCCAATAGGTAGTTACAATCTTTGCCCATCGCTGCAACTCCCGTAAAGACTCTGGAGAGGTGAAGGTCGAGAGCCGTGCGTCCTCCGAAACACAACCTAGCCAAGCCGCACTGCTTCTTGACACAATGCCCGCTTAACCTGGAAGCACCAATGTGTCGGAGGAAACACCATACACCTGGTGACCGTGTCCGTGCATTGCACCCCGCCCACCACAGGAGGTCGCTAGTTGGCGATGGGAGAAGAACATCCCTCCCGGCCAAACATCCCGGCTAAGCTTTGGCTTTTTAACTTTCAAACCCACATGGGTGCCTGGACTTTTCCTTTTTGTTTTCAATTACTATTCCCCTCCAAGAGAACCTGTGGTTGTTTTGGAATACCTAAAATCTGCAATTCAATCCATGACACCCTTTAGCATAGACAGATGACAATGTGGCTTTTAAAGTCAATTTCAATTTGTATTCGTGGTAAACGCTGCAGATGTTGACTCAAGACTAAATTACCTTTAAAAGCTGCATTGTCGGCGATCTAGTGCTTTAGCGAGCCATGGTTGAATCCCGGCCTTAACTGTTATGTTGAAGCAAGCTACTTTACAGGAGGAACTTCCCACCTGACTTCCTGTGAAGGGTCCACAGCCAGTTTACTGACGGCAATCAAGAAACGGTCAGTGAGGTCTTTCTTCCCCGACAGGAGACGAGCCGTCCCCATGACCTCAGCCAGTCTCTCCAGGTGCTGAGCAGTGCAGCTCCTCACCGCAGCGTTACGGTGGCTGAGGAAGGAAAAACAGAGCACATCAGTTACATATCATAGAGATACATGAGTTAGGAGATGAATGATAATGGATTGTATTGATGAAGTCTCATCGATGGATCAAAATGTTGGGTAAGACTTTATATTAAGGTCCCTTAATATACCATTTATAAACTGTTTGTAAAGAGTTACTTACCATTTATGAATCATTATTCCTACCTTTGTAAATGTCAATAAGAAATCTATAAATAGTTATTTACACATTTAAAAACGCTATTTTAAATGATTTGTTCATGAGGTGTTTGATCATAGTATGTTCACAATTTGTAAATGATTAATAATGTACTACTAATGTACTATAAACCAGTTATAAAGGAGTTACTGTCAAGGCATTTGTTAATGGTTGATTAATGGTTTGACTCACCATTTATATACATATTTATAAATGTATTAATGAGTGCATTTATGAATGTGAGTACATGTACTTACGAATACCTCAGTGCCTCACTAATAGCCCCTAATCTAAAGTGTTCACTATATATACACTTTATAAATGTTTATAAATGACTTGTTACTCCCCAAACGCTAGCACACATCAGTAGACAGTACCTCTCCACCAATGGCTAAAAATAATCTAAATAACGCAATGGTAAAATAAGAAGTACACAACACAAGGAAGTATAAGACATAACAAAAAAATGTGATTCCATTCAAATGTGACGTCTAGCGTTGGGGTGAGTTGCTGCCGGAAGTGTTGTGGAATAACCTAGCATGCTGATGAAAAAGGCAGTTAATTAAAAACTAGCAGTATTTCAATCTTTTCAATTTTGAGGCTTGGATAATGGGATAATTTGTGGAAGTCTGGATCTACCCCTTAGTGAGTGTTAATTGACCCCTCTCCCTCTTTACCTCAGCCCACCGACCAGCAGGGCATTCATGACATGTGTAGGGGTGCAGCTCTGCACCATGTGACCCAGGGCAAAGTTGGCGCCCTGCCGGATGAAGGCGTTGGCCTCGCTGGCTTTGTGCAGCAGCACGCGTGCCGTCCCCTCCACCTCACTGTCCATGGCCCTCTGGAGGTGGACGTACATGTCACCCAGTGTGGCCATGGCAGCACAGGACACTGCAGAGCGCAGGTTCTTCACCTGAATCATAATAACACACACAGGACCAGCTATTAATGTTGAGCTGTACAACCCAAAAACATCAGAAACATGACACAATAATTTGACTTGTTCTCCAAATGTAGCAGATTTGTGCAGATGAATGAATAGGGCAGTGAATGAATACAGCTACCTCATTTATAATGGCAAGACAGATATCATGGAGTTTAGGCATCAGTATGTCCATGTGGTTCTGAGCCATCACACGGAGAAAGGTCAAGCCCTCGATCTTCTTCTCCCTGCAATTCAGTGAAAGAAACGTAAGCATTTTACACAACATTTTCCAAAAACATTATCATGATGTTCATCAATTAGGACTCTGGTCTCTTAATTTCAGAAGTTTCTAGGCTCTGTAGCTCAAATCTACTTTTCCAAGGACACTACACTGTGCTTCCTTTAGCCTAGCTCCATTGGTCTTGTCTACAGTGAATGCTCACCAGTCATCAGAGGCAGAGTGGAGCAGCTTGAAGGTCTTAGTCAGGGCCTGCTCTGGGTTGGACAGGGGCTGCAATCTGGCCTGGTTCTTAATTTGACCCTTTGGCTCACTGGCTGCCTTATTGTCTATGGGTTGACAGCAGACATCTATCTCTCTATGAACTGTATGTATTTACTAATTTCCATATCTGTTTGTAGCTTTTAACCCTAGTTCATTATGATATCATTTTAAATTTAGCACATATATTTTTGGTGCTCTCCCTGCTCAGAAACAGGGTCCAATTAACCTTGAGTAAAAGTTATCTCACTGTGAAACAGGCAAATCAAGTGTGGAAAAATGTCTTATCCCTGGGCTAAAGCCATTTGTGTCCCTTCCCTTCCTACTGTCTTTCTATCACTCTACCTAGCTTCATCTCCCTGTCTAATTTACATTAGTGTGAGTACATGAGAGGGACTGACCTGAGCCGGTGGCAGCCTTTGGCAGGCTAAGGAACCTTATAGGCCGAGGCTGTTTGCTCCTGGGCTTGGTAGGAGGGGGAGCAGGGGTCCGGGGTCCCGACATCCAAGTAGTCACGGAGCTCCGCAGGGGTGTTCATATCCACTGAGCTCAGGCTTCCCAGAGAGCTGGTTGCTATTTCCCCCGTGGACATGGCTGAGCCCAAACTTCTCCTGCCCATGGCCTTCACCTCATGTTCCACCTTTGGTGTAGACCAGAAAAGAATGCTCCCATCATAGAAATACATATAGAACTAGTATATACATAAACTAATACAGAGAGATCCTGTATTCTAGGATCTATTCTATCATGCTGTTTAAACCGATACCCCCTGTATTTAGCCTCGTTATTGTTATGTCATTGTGTTACTTTAATTATTATTACTTTTTACTTTAGTTTATTTGGTAAATATTTTCTTAACTCTTCTTGAACTGCACTGTTGGTTTCACGGTAAGGTCTACACTTGTTGTGTTCGGCACATGTGACAAATAAAGTTTGATTTGATTTTAAGACATGGAACCACTATCTGTTTTGGCAATTTATCAGTCCAAGTATAATTCTGAACTGCAAATTTTCACATTTACAATAAATTCTAAGTCCATCCTACCTTCCTGTCCCTCACCTCCTCCATCAGGTCAATGGGTCCGTTGTTGTCAGCACAGCCCTGATCCGACTGGACTTTCAGGGCTTTGACTCCCCGCCTGCCCTTCTTCTTCTTGCCCCTCTTGGAGGGAGCTCCAGTGGGAGGGATGGGAACAGGCCACACGCTACTGCTGCTGAATGACTTATTTACCTGGATGGACTCCAGAGAGTGAGTTCCGGGTCGAACTTGGGCTCCGTCCACCCCCACCACGTTCTTCAGTGGGGCCAGAGCTATGTGCTCAAGCCTTCGTGGCAAAGGCCTCGGTGGAGCTTTCGGCCGCGGAATGCACTGAATAGAGGGGACGAAGTGGTGCGCGAAGGTGCTGCCAACCCCGATGAGAGCAGTCCGGACATAATTCTCATGGATAGCACTTATCTTTCTTTGCTTTGCTTCCATGGCCTCTCTCTCAGCTCTCTGCATCTGCAGAAGTCTGGCATCACTGATGAAGCCACGATGGCCCTCTGAGATTGGGTAGCTCTCCTGATAGCCCTGGATCACAATGATACAGTATGAAATGTATAACAGAAGTGAAGTAGGCAAAATAGTTTCTACAGTGTGTCATGAAAAACTTTTAAGCTAAAGATTTTATGGATGTAGGGCTACTGTATGTCTATGAAACCACAAAATAAACAGTGATATTTTTGGAAAAAAAATTGAAAAACTGATGAGCCTTACAAAACTTGAAAACTTGTCCTGGTCATCCTGTTGGTTTAAAGCCATGTTTTGCTTCCTCAGGTTTTCGATGACGCTCTTCATCTGTGAGTTCTTCTTCTGGAGTTTGTCAAACTCACTTGATTTTCTCCCTCGATAAGCCATTGATGATAAATATTAACACTCTCAAAATAAGAACTTAACCTATCTCTGTGAGAGATCTATCATGAAATGAAATGTTGCTTGTCAGATGGAACCAGCAATGATATCATGGCAAGGCTTCCGTTACATTGTGATGTCATAATGGGGTCTGTTGACAGTGCTGAGCACATCAGCACATGAACATTAATGAAAGCTTTTTGATTCCCATACAAAATCATGAATGTGGTGAATTTGTAAATATATATATATATAAACTCAGCAAAAAAATAAAAAATCCAAGCCACTTCACAGATCTTCATTGTAAAGGGTTTAAACACTGTTTCCCATGTTTCCCACGCACAATCCCTACATCAGTGCTCAGACTACCCGCAATAATCTGAGAGGCTGAACTGAGGGCTTGTAGGCCTGTTGTAAGGCAGGTCCTCATTAGACATCACCGGCAACAGCGTCGCCTATGGGCACAAACCCACCGTCGCTGGACCAGAAAGGACTGCCAAAAAGTGCTCTTCACTGACGAGTCGCGGTTTCGTCTCACCAGGGGTGATGGTCAGATTTACGCTTATCGTTGAAGGAATGAGCGTTACACCGAGGCCTGTACTCTGGAGCGATATCGATTTGGACGCAGTGTGTCACAGCATCATCGGACTAAGCTTGTTGTCATTGCAGGCAGTCTTAACGCTGTGTATTACAGGGAAGACATCCTCCTCCCTCATGTGGTACACTTCCTGCAGGCTCATCCTGACATGACCCTCCAGCATGACAATGCCACCAGCCATACTGCTCGTTCTGTGCATGATTTCCTGCAAGACAGGAATATCAGTGTTCTGCCATGGTCAGCGAAGAGCCCGGATCTCAATCCCATTGAGCACATCTGGGACCTGTTGGATCGGAGGGTGAGAGCTAGGGCCATTCCCCCCAGAAATGTCTGGGAACTTGCAGGTACCTAGGTGGAAGAGTGGGGTAACATGGTACAGCAAGAACTGGCTAATCTGGTGCAGTCCATGAGGAGGAGACGCACTGCAGTACTTAATGCAGTTGATGGCCACACCAGATACTGACTGTTACTTTTGATTTTGACCATTGATTTTGATTATTCCATTTCTGTTAGTCAAATTTCTGTGGAACTGGTTCAGTTTATGTCTCAGTTGTTGAATCTTGTTATGTTCATACAAATATTTACACATGTTAAGTTTGCTGAAAATAAAAGCAATTGACAGTGAGGACATTTCTTTTTTTGCTGAGTTTATATATATATACACTGTATACAGTTGAAGTCGGAAGTTTACATACACCTTAGCCAAATACATTTGAACTCAGTTTTTCACAACTCCTGAAATTTAATCCTAGTAAAAATCCCCTGTTTTAGGTCAGTTAGGATCACCACTTTATTTTAAGAATGTGAAATGTCAGAATAATAGTAGAGAGATTGATTTATTTCAGCTTGTATTTCTTTCATCACATTCCCAGTGGGTCAGAAGTTTACCTACACTCAATTAGTATTTGGTAGCATTGCCTTTAAATTGTTTAACTTGGGTCAAACGTTATGGGTAGCCTTCCAAAAGCTTCCCACAATAAGTTGTGTGAATTTTGGCCCATTCCTCCTGACAGAGCTGGTGTAACTGAGACATGTTTGTAGGCCTTCTTGCTCGCACATGCTTTTTCAGTTCTGCCCACACATTTTCTATAGGATTGAGGTCAGGGCTTTGTGATGGCCACTCCAATACCTTGCCTTTGTTGTCCAAACTTTTTATGGCCGCAGGGGCCGTATTGAGTAGCTTGGATTAAAAGGTGCCCATTGTAAACGGCCAGCTCCTCAGTCTCAGTTCCTAATATAAGCATATTATTATTAGTATTGGATAGAAAACACTCTAAAGTTTCCAAAACAAATATTGTCTGTGAGTATAACAGAACTGATATTGCAGGCGAAACCCTGAGGAAAATCAAAACAGGAAGTGGCTTCTATTTTGAAAACTCCATGTTCCATAGGCTCCCCTTGCTCCATTTAAAGGGATATCAACCAGATTCCCTTTCCTATCGCTTCCTCAAGGTGTCAACAGTCTTCAGACATAGTTTCAGGCTTTTATTTTGAAAAATGAGCCAGACAGATAAAATCAAGTAAAGTGGTCACATGAGTTTTGCTTGCGCAACAGAGTTTGGACAGCTATTGCTTTTCCCTCTCCTACTGTGAAAGACATTTGCGGTTGATATATTATCGATTATAGATTTTAAAAACAACCTGAGGATTGATTATAAAAAACGTTTGACATGTTTCTGTGGACATTATGGAAACTATTTGGAATTTGTCTGCGTTGTCGTGACCGCTCTTTCCTGTGGATTTCTGAACATAATGCACCAAACATACGGAGGTATTTTGGATATAAAAATAATGTTATGGAACAAAATGAACATTTGTTGTGTAACTGGGAGACTGGTGAGTGAAAACATCCGAAGATCAAAGGTAAACGATTAATTGAATTGCTTTTCTGATTTTCGTGACCAAGCTACTTGATGCTAAGTGTACTTAATGTTTTGTCGAGAGATCGATAAACTTACACAAACACTTGGATTGCTTTCGCTGTAAAGCATAATTTCAAAATCTGACATGACAGGTGGATTAACAAAAGGCTAAACTGTGTTTTCCTATATTGCACTTGTGATTTCATGAATATAAATATTTTTTTGTAATGTTTATTGAATGTAGCGCTATGCTATACAGCGGTTGTTGATGACACTTATCCCGTTAACGGGATTGCAGCCATAACAAGTTAAGCCCTTCTCTTAACATGTATGGCCCCAAAACATAATCAAGCAGCTGACCAATTACGCAAGACTTTAGTTCGAAGTTAACTGAGATGAATCAACAACTGGATACATTTCTTTATTTCTAAAGTGAAACTATCCTCCGCATTGGAGTATCTCTACAAGTACAAGTTTAACCAGTATTTCAGTTGTTTTTACCGTCCCATGAAGAAGTGCGGCAGGCCTGTGAGGGAGGATCCTACAGCCATGAGGAAACAGCCCTTAGCAATGAACCTGGGCCGGTGCAGCTTCGCCCCAAAATGGCTGACCACAGCCAGGAACAGCAGGTTACCTGCAAGAAACCACAACACTGCAGTAGTCAGGAATAGCAAATTATAAACACTGTTATTTTTTAAACTAAAAATGACATATCAGTTTGGATACTAGGCTGCAACAACATAGCATCAAATACAACAATGTTAGGGGTTTGACAGTAGAGTCATGGACAAACGCCAGTCAATCAATTAATAGGAACAACTATAAAACTGGACAGTATTGAGAGCAGACTCTGATTGAACCACAAAAAAAATGGATCATACTGTAGTCTGTATCTGGTTTTTACTACATGAATTCTCAAGCAACTCAATGTTATTGTTGAAACCCATCTCAAAGCTGCCGTCTATAAGTCCGATGAGAGAGCTGGACAGGTCAAAGTGTCTCTCTGAGTGATGGCACTCTTCATGTAGGTCCCTGACAGAGCTTTGGTGAAGGAGGCGAACTACAGGGCCACGATGAACTGCTGACAAACACAAGAGAGAGAACATTAGTGTGTGTTTGTCCGTGTGTATGTGCATGCGTGGATGCGTGTACAGACAGAGTACATGTGTAGCTGAGGTGGCCTGAAATAGTAAAAAGAACGGACACAAGTTACGTCTGCAAAGTTCTGCCGCTTTCTTTATTTTGAAGAATATTTTTTTTCTCTTGTTCAATTGTCTATTTTCTTGTTAGTACTTTGAAAATATTCACATCAAACAAGTGCACACTTTAAATTACACAACATAAATGCACTTTACCTAAAGCAGAAATAAAAAATGTTCCACAAATAACCCTGTCTTAGTGTACGGTTTCACATGAAAACCACAATGTATTTCACATTCATACAATAGAAACACCTATATATGAAACCATAATAACTGAATGTTTCTCTATATACCTCTACCTCTATAGAAAAGTGACAACAATACATTCAGCTTAAGATAGTGGCACCTCCAGAAAATCGTCTCTCTCTCACTGTATGCACTAAAAGTCCACCAGACTGAGCGTGCTCGGCCAGTTTACCAGCTAGTGAGCACAATTTTACACAAAACAACCAATAACATGTAAAACCAACTCAGAAATCCCTAACAAATGGATTCTTGATAAAAAATCTCCTAGACAAAATCCAGTACAAGTCAGATACTCAGTAAACATAGTCTTTGTGACTCGTAAATGTTTTTTTTTACCTCGCATCAAGCTAACATACACTCTCACTCAATGTAAATCACCTTCTTCTCTCACTCAGTTCGACACAAAGCCAAAACAAAACCTTTCCTAACGTGATAATATCTTGACAAAGTTGTTAAATAGCATGTTATTACATATTGTGTATATATTTGAACGTTTGAAGTGCTGTTACATACCTGTAATAGTAAAAGAACTGACACAGTTTACCTCTGTAAAGTTCTGGTCCTTATTCTGCAGATGGTGAGCACTTGACCAGAACTTAATGTTTCTCCTGCATACAACAGTGCAACAGCGCCATCTATTGGCCTGATGGACTGCTGACGATAAAGTATGTAGAAAATCCATTAAGATTCATTAAGACAAATACAGAAACCTAATTAAGGGGGATAAATAATAAATGGTGTCGTCTGTTTTTAGTGACTTTGTTTCAACCCATTACACATGCACAATCATACATGTGCATTTAAAGCATTATTAATATCCTTGCGTGTGGAACTGCAGGGCGGTTTACGCAAAAAACACATGAATTCACATGAACACGGGAAGTGTACCAAAAACATGTTTTAATGTAATCTTATGTGAAGATAATGTGATAACATGTAAAGCAATATGTGATTACATTAAACTACACATGTGAAAATGTGATCACGTTGTGTTCCAAAATGTAATTTGTGCTCACATAAAATGTAAGTTGAAATCATGTGGTTTTTCTGTCAGGGCAGGAATATAAGATGCATTTTGATGTTACATGATCTTGAAAATTAAATTATTCACATTATAATTGAACTCAATTCTGATTTTCTTCTGTTTACTACTTAATTTCTTAACTTTTCTATAAACTTTCACTTTGCAAGTGTGGATTAGGTTGTGTAAATAAGTGGGACACATCCCAATGTTGATGCTTTGAATAATTTACTTTGTACATTTAAAAAAAACATGTCTTATTGACAACAAAAATGGAGGGCGCTCAACCAACGTTGAGTTGAGGTGCAACCCAAATATTTGAATCATCATAGAAAAGGAAAAAGCCCAACTCTTGCTCACTATAAAAATGCATTGTTTTATTCAAGCAAGGTTAAAAGATTAACGTTTCGGCCTAGTCTTTGACAATATGCAAGTTCTATTTGCCCAGTAAAAGGGTGACCCAGACTCACCCTGGTTCTTGGGCGTTGAAGACAGTGAAAAATGATCATTAAGTAAATGGGACTTCTCAATTATTGAATACAAATCTTGACTTGAGGATTAGAGCTGGCAGGCTGACTTGCTAGGCCTGAAAGCCCTCTGCCTCTACCTCTGTGTGGTTCATCTCAACTAAGAGCTTGTGTGGGTTGTCTTTCTCTGTGGGTGTGAATCACTATGACCTCTCCCTCTGCCTGCCATTTGGCTGATCAGAAGCCATCTGCTCTTTCTTGCTCACATGAACAGGAGGAATGGCCTCTGGGGTAACCTCCTCCATCTATCTAATGCCTCTTCCACCTCCACTTTCTGGCTGTGTTTGATTGAGGTCACTCGTTCTCTCTCACTGGGTATTGGATAGTTCCTCCTCCTCTATGTCTTTGTGAGGGTGGAGGGAGTTATCCTGTTCCGGCGCCCTCTAAGGGTGTGCATCATAAACTCTTTCGGTGTGTTGAAGGGTTCAGTGGTTTTGGAGGGAGTCTGAAGTTCGATCTCTAGCGATAAGTGTAGGGGCTGTCCCGTGGTGGTGTCCCCCTCCCTCCAAAGGAGGAGCAACTGAGACATGTTATGAGGCCAAGGAAGATCACTCTGCAAGGACGGGATAGGACACATCACAACACTGCAGCTCATTCATATTCAAACACACCGAGTACGGACACAAACCCCCCTCCCCCACACATAGACAATGAACTTACCTGTACATATCAGAATCATACATTCTACCCCCACAAGTATTGATCCCCCACCTCAAACATGTTGAGTCAATTCCAGATGCTGGAATGCAGGTGCAGTAGGGCCAAGTATGTAATGATGTGATACCCGTGTACCCCATATCTGACCAGGTGAATCCAGGTTAACGCTATAATCCCTTATGGATGTCACTAGTTAAATCCACTTAAATTAGTATAGATAAAGAGGAGGAGACAGGTTAAAAAAATATTGTAAGGCTTGAGACAATTGAGACATGGATTGTGTATGTGTGTCATTCAGAGGGTGAATGGGCAAGACCAAATATTTAAGTCCCTTTGAACAGAGTATGGTAGAATTTTGTGTCAAGAACTGCCATGCTGTTGGGATTTTCACACTCAACACTTTTCCCTGAGTATCAACAATGGTCCACCACCAAGGGGGGGAAACTCAATAGGAAGGTGTTCTTAATGTGTTGTTCACTCAGTGTAGATCAATCCCTAGCATATACTTTCATTTGTATGTGTACTGATACTGTAAATACACAAATTATATTAATGTTATCTACAATATATTATAATACCGTAAGCCTCCCTGCTGCAGGGGCATTTCCTCCTACAATTTTGAGCTGATTTTCTTCACTTTAGCAATATTTTGTATCTTTGTTCAATTTCACATTTATTGTGTTTGGAATGGCACTGTTACTACAGGAGATGATGCTATCATAAAGTATTTGATGTAAGTATGTAGGATAATTACCCATAATGCTCACTGACAGAATTTCCTAGTTCTGACTTGAAGGGCCTTCTATGATGTAGGGCAGGTCAGTAACCAAATTATTTTACTGTGCCCAGTCGCACACAGACTTTTATGGTCACACAAGTTGCCACCGGTGGATTCAAGATGAGTAGCCTAACAATTATTTACATGCCCCCAGGTACATTTGCAACCAAATTATTTTTCTGTGAGAAATCAATAATAGTTAAACACATAGGATAACAGTCAGCAATTGACAGTGAGCAATGAGCAAGATAAGCATAGACGGGAAGTTGACAATAGCTTATTATTAGTGTAAATTAATCAGATCCAATGATTTACCGCCCTTAGGGTGGGGTACCGCTAGTCATCATTATTATAATGACCATCTCAATCATTATCACCATACCATCATAGACTTATTCTTCTGTATCTGAGACTCATCTGACACTACCTTAGACATGGCAGTCTGCAACTCAATACACTGCCCCTGCATGGTGTTCAGCGTCCCCTGCATGTGGTTAATCGAAAGCTTAACATCGTTCAGCAGGATCTGAATCTCAAGCCTGCAAGAAATAAGGTGGTTCAACACACTGAGATGACGAGAGGCTTCAGACCATGCCCATTGGACCATCTTTAGGATTCTTTCTCACTTAACACCAATCTTATTAGGAATGTAACTTTGTGCAGAAGATGTTACTATAGTGTTATTTAGAAGGAAAAAAGTGTACTTTGTCAGGCGCCAAAAGGATGACGGCATGTCTCCCTGCTCCAGTGAGCTCTGCTGGCAGGTCTTGCTCACTGTTGGAGGAACAGGAGCCAATTTAGAGGAAAAATATCTATGGTAAGATAATGTAATACAATCTTTAAACCCATCAGAAATATAGTGCTTACCTCCATGAAAATATTGGTCCATGTTATTTATGGCTGCATTGTCCCAATGTTGACCACTAGTTCCAACTTGTGATGAGAAGGTCTTGATGAAACGATCAAGTCAACATTTTGTTAGACATTTCAGAGATAGCATTAGCAATTGTACACGAGACAGTGCTTCCAGATATTGAGGTATCTTCCTTCTGAGGTATGTAAAAAAAATATTGTGTGTGAGTACTCACATGAAAGGTATCCATGATTCTAGATGAAGCCAATCATGTATGTGATTACCATCCTATGGGTCAGCAATGGAATGATTACTACACAGCTTTCAGGAGACTTTATGTCTTGGGCCTGGATGAATCATTGAAATACAAGTAATATTGTGAATTTGTGATGAATAATTGCCATTGTAATTTGGAATATTCCATCAAAGTTATTTGTTTTGACAGTCAAAACAACTAACTCTTACGATTAATCACTTGACTTGAGTAACTTGAGTTGACGGGAGTAGCAACTTTATATTCTGACCTAGACACTAACTTGTGCAATGCCTAATGCACAATCTATGCATGTTATTGGCTCATCATAGTATATAGCCGAGGGTCTCATAGTCCAAAAACAGCATTGGTCATTGGACTGCTCAGTCAAAACAACTCACTTTTATGATTAATCACTTGACTGGAGTAATTTGAGTTCGGAACTAAAACATTAAAAGTAGGCTATAGCTTGACACATATCCTTACCTTGGACAAGCGTATCCAAAAGGCCTGTCCAGTCGTGCGTGAAGATACCTTTAGGCAGATAAAAGCGCGGTACGGGTTGAGACATGCTCGGTAATGTGAATCTGTAACACTGATATAAAAGCACGTTTTCATTTATAATGTACACTGTACAATGACCTGCAAGCCAATCAGAATCTAGTTTTAAACAACACTGTGGGTTCCATGGAACGTCACAAACATATTAGGCCACTTGCGTCACAGATTACAGTCACTGAACATGGGTTTAATAGCTATAATGGCTATATGTACAGTATATGCATCTCGTATTGAATTGAGATTACATTTACTGCACCACTGTAATTATGTAGCCTAATCCTATGAGGACCATATGTGAAATGTCAGAATCATGGCACATGAAAACATAATTAAATTGACTGCAGATTACAAAATTCACTGTGACAGAATATCCATGTAATTCCAATTAAATTACGTTAAACCAACGTGGAATAAACATTGAATTGATGTATGTGCCCAGTGGGAAGTGATCAATTCGAAATGATTGAATACATACAGTATTACAAAGAAAGAGATACAAAAATTGCTTAGAAAAGCTTGAAAAAGTCTCATTTCCCCGGGCCACTCAAAAGTCAAGTGTATGTACGCATTACAGTACATCGCTTTGGATGAAAGCGTCTGCTTTCAAATCCCTGACTCTCACACATATTTACAATCTCGCAATGTTTATTTCTGGCGCTTTCACATTTTGTGAAGTAAATGATGTGCAGGAGAGCTCCATGAAATCAGTGACATGGTCAAGATGGCGACATGAGAAGGTGGAACATTTCTAGCTGAGGAACAATTTTAGGGTTCTCTGATAAAGTTTATAGTTTTAGACTGCAGTTGGAATTTGTTTTTCGTTTTCACAAAAAACGGTATCTAACCATACAATGAATAATTTTGTAATTTATCAATCCATTGACATATTTTTGACGATTTCCAACGAACAAGCTAGCTATCGAAACGTTTCAGCGTGTGCCGTTAAGTTAGCCTGCTAACGTCTTCATAGCTAGTAGCATGTAATCAGGACATGACCAAACTGTTGCTGAGATAATGGATGTTGAAACTTCCAAGGAGAAAAGAGGCATTGTTGAAACTCACTCATATGCTTGCAGTGTAAAAAAGGGGGGTGAATGCGATTCATACCCGAATACCCCAACCAAGGAGCAACTTCCAAAGAAGCTGAGAAGTGAACCATCAATGAGCCAGCTACAGGACAACATCGTCCGCATCCTCACGGCTAAAATCAGAGAGTACAGATAACATCATGAATTTGGTGTAAAACAACACGGTCAGTATCGTTAACCTGAAGAAATCGATTGATTTCAGTGCTGAGGAAGTAAAAACTGAAGCAGCAGAACGCAACATTGAACATTCAGGTTGCAAAGCAGGAGAAGAAACTCACTGAAATGGAGTCAAAAGGTAAACGATAATGACCGGTATAGTCGGAGATGGAATCTTCGAATTTATGGAATAGCAGAAAAATCTGACGAGAACATCAAAGCAAGAGTGAAGGACATTTGCAGGGCAATAGGAGGAGCGAAATGTTGTTGCAGGTTCTCTGGATGTAGTGCACCGCCTGGGTAGGCTGAGAGATGGGGAAAACAACCAGCCACCACGACCAGTGATCATGAGATTCATCTCCAGGACAGTGAGGGACATGACATGGAAAAGTGCAAAGAAAAATGACTATTTAAAGAAGAACAACCTGAGGTTCAAGGAGGATCTGACAGCATTTGACAAAGAAGCTCAGAATCGTCTGAGGCTGGATTTATCAAGTGAGTTGTGCAGTTTTATTTGCATCTGATAAAACTTTATATTTCTTGAGGAAAGAGCATTGTTTGTGTGAGCCAAACTTTTTGTTATATATATTTATTTTATGGCAGGGAAATTCGCACTGACACTTAATGTTAGCTTGATGGCTATTACTTTTTACCAATTTATGGTACAATGTTATTTGCAATTGTATAAATATATATATATAGAATTTAGGTCACCCACTTGCGTGGTGCAAAGGACTGTTTTTATTTGCAACTAGTAAGAACTTTTCTTTTTGTGAGACCCTGGTTCATGTGAACGTATACAAGTTTAATATTCTTCATCTAGTCACTGTGATAGTAAATGTCCATTTCTGTTTTTCTATTAATGCCAGGCGAATCGTAATATTTTTAAGAGACAGGAATGAGGTTTCTAAAGCAGTTTCCTGTATTGAAGACTTTTTATTAGTTCCGGGTTTGAAAATGAATATCAGTAAGTCAGTCTTATTTCCATTCAAGGATTGTGTTTTACAGGAAGTATTTGGTATCCCAATTAAAGATAAGGTTACTTATATTGAAATTGTTATATGCAAGGATGAAAAACAAAGGACTGAATTGAACTTTAACTAATTGAACCTCGGGTTGATGAGAGATATTTCGTTATACGGTCGAGTATTATTATCCAAAGCTGAAGGGTTATCCAGATTGGTTTATGTCTCGTTGTCAGTTGACTTACCCCCTAAAATTGTAAAGGACTTAGATAAGATTATTTATAGTTTTATTTGATGTGATATCCACAAAAATGATGTGGATATATTGAAGCAACATCTCAAGACATCAGTCAGGAAGTTAAGGCTTGGTCGCAAGTGGGTATTCCAAATGGACAATAACCCCAAGTATACTTCCAAAGTTGTGGAAAAATGACTTAAGGACAACAAAGTCAAGGTATTGGAGTGGCCATCACAAAGCCCTGACTTCAATCCTATAGAAAATGTGTGGGCAGAACTGAAAAAGCGTGCGCGAGCAAGGAGGCCTACAAACCTGACTCAGTTACACCAGCTCTGTCAGGAGGAATGGGCCAAAATTCAGTAAACTTATTGTGGGAAGCTTGTGGAAGACCAACCGAAACGTTTGACCCAAGTTAAACAATTTAAAGGCAATGCTACCAAATACTAATTGAGTGTATGTAAACTTCTGACCCACTGGGAACGTGATGAAAGAAATAAAAGCTGAAATAAATAATTATCTCTAGTATTATTCTGACATTTCACATTCTTAAAATAAAGTGATGATTCTAACTGACCTAAGACAGGATTTTTTTACTAGGATTAAATATCAGGAATTGTGAAAAACTGCACACTATTCTTATTATTTTTTAATGTATGTATATAGTCAACTATAGTCAACTATACAACTTCTACTTCTACTACTACTACACTTTATATCATCCAATAATATATAATGAAAAACACTCAACATGAAGAATTAATGCAATTATGTTAATTTCAAATATTTATTTTGAAATATAGATTAGGTGCTCTTCTTTTTATAGCAGGAAGTAAAGGGACTGGACAAGGCTTTGCCTATAGCTGAAAACATCCTGGAAATGAGCGAACGCTTCCTTGGTTTCTTCTTGGTGGAGCATACACTCTCTGTTCGGCAGGATTGTTGATCATTGACAATTGCTGGGGGGAAAAATGTAAACATAACATTTTCTTTAACTGACCCTAGTTAGTGTGAAGAATTAGTATTGCATTATTATTATTTAAATTGTAATATTCTACATAATTTACAAATGTCGGGCAGCAGGTAGCCTAGCAGTCTCAATCCGCCTATTTAACGCAGAAGTGTTACATAGGCCCCCCCAGGGCTTAGACTGTTTAGTGCCAAAAAGAAGGGGATAAAAACATGCAAAAAATATATATACATATAAATAAATATATATTTCGTCAACTTTCTTATATCTCTCAGATTTAGGACAGACACTTCAGTTCCATGTAGTGAATCTGTTATTCAATGCGTTTGTATGGGCAAATAGCAGTAAGGCCGATACAAACGCCTCGGCCCAGACAGGGCTTAGACTCTTGTGGGTTAAAAAGCATGATCATTACAAAGGTGCAACTCGTGCTGGAGGCAATAAAAGGCCACGCTAAAATGTGCAGTTTTGTCACACCACACAACGCCACAGATGTCTCAGAGACAGAGACTGAGAAAAATAAGAGCAAGGAAAAACGCTGGTTGACTTGTTTTGAGGGAGCGTGCAATTGGCATGCTGACTGCAGGAATGTCCACCAGAGCTGTGGCCAGAGAATTGGATGTTTATTTCTTTACCATAAAACGCCTTCAATGTCGTTTTAGAGAATTTGGCAGTATGTCCAACAGGCCTCACAACCACAGACCACGTATATGGCGTTGTGTTGGCTGTAGGGTTATGGTGTGGGCAGGCATAATCTACGGACAACGAATACAATTGCATTTTATCAATGGCAATTTGAATGCACAGAGATACCGTCACGAGATCCTTAGGCCCATTGTCGTGCCATTCATCCGCCGCCATCACCTCATGTTTCAGCATGGTAATGCATGGCCCCATGTCGAAAGGCCTGCATACTCACCAGACATGTCACCCATTTAGCATGTTTGTGATGCTCTGGATTGACGTGTACAACAGCGTGTTCCAGTTCCCACCAATATTCAACAACTTCGCACAGCTATTGAAGAGGAGTGGGACAACATTCCATAGGCCACAATCAACAGCCTGATCAACTCTATGTGAAGGAGAAGTGTCACGCTGCATGAGGGAAATGGTGGTCACACCAGATACTGACTGGTATTCTGATCCAAGCCTACCTTTTTTTAAGGTATCTGTGACGAACAGATGCATATCTGTATTCCCAGTCATGTGAAATCCATAGATAAGGGCCTAATGAACGTATTTCAATTGACTGATTTCCATATATGAACTGTAACTCAATAAAATCTTTGAAATTGTTGCATGTTGTGTTTATATTTTTGTTCAGTACACATTTGAGTGTATTGACTTACCTTTTTCACTGACGGCAGGGGTCTGGTTCTGGGAAGGTGTTGGAGTGCAGTGGTTCTTCTTGTTGACCTTCTTTGTACACTGGGTAACAAACAGTCATTTATACAGTAGGGGAAATTGCACACAAAGGGTATCAGTGTTTACCATCATACTGTACGTGAGTCCACAGAGAGCGCTGAATCTTCCTCTCTTCTTTTCCTTTCTACAAGTATGCCCAGAATTACCTACCTCGTCACTGCCAAGTACATTGTGTGATGACAACTGTGTCATGGAGGGAGGTGAAGAGCTAGCCTCATTGCATTTAGCTAGTAGTTCCCTAGTTAATGATTTGACTAGGGCATCGTCAAATGCATAATCCGTTGACTTCATTGCAACCTGGAGCATCTTCTCTGACCCAAATTCTTGAAGAAGCCCCTTGTAGACAGCCTTGAAAATCTTTTTGATTTTCAGATTCTGGGGGTAGGCTTGAGTTGGTTCAAGGCCTGAGGTGCCACAGAACTCAGACAGAATCCTCTTTGTGAGAACTCTTGATGTTTCACCAATGTCAGAGGATTCCAGTAATGTGAAAGGGGTGATCATTGACAGCAATCTAACAATCAGTAAAAGTACCAAAGAGGTGTCGTCATTGCTAGTGGAGTCAAATGATGCATGTGTATCAGAGTCCATGGCTGATGGAGTTGATGGATGCACAGAGACACTAGACATCTCCAGATCTTTGTTGTCCATCTTAGATTCCACCTCTCCTAAAACTTGAATATCCACAGTTCCACCGTTGTGTGTGCTGCTGCCAGACAGAGAGGGTCTAGGCAATGATTTGGAACTAGACTGACGGCAAGTGGTCATGAGAGCCGGTCTGTCAGAGTCAAGTGTTCCAGCATCAGTTGGGGACAACCCATTGATTATGTTCATCAACTCTGATAATTCTTCTGATGAATTGGAGGCCACAGAACAGGTATCCATGACCTGATTGACCATTATATTGGTGAAAAGGCTCTTTGTGTCAAAGTAAACCTGTGAGGAACTAACGGAGATGGCAGAAGAGCTCGGCATAAGCCAACTTGTTTCCTGCAGAGAATCGTCAGAGATGATAGTTTGGCAGAAATCGGATCCTTGTGATGGTGGAGGAAGCCAGAAGACAATCTGCTGTAGCAGACGTTTTATTGACTCCGTAGCAAAGGAGTATACAAGGTCAGATGGAAACTCCCTGGATTCTTCAGAAGCATTCAATCCTGTCTTCAGCTTCAAAAGAATAGAGTCAGACACGCTCTTGCCAGCTGGCACAAAAAGAGCCTGTGGGGTGTTGTGACTTTTTATGAGCTCATAAACTTTGTCAGTGAGCTCATGTGAGAAGTTCTGAAGACCGTCCCTGGGGCTGAGTCTCGCAAGTCTTCTTGTAAAAGAAGTGACATCATCTGCAGTGGCTATGTGTTCCGTATCTTCTCTTGGAATGACCTCCATAACAGTGTCAACTATGGCAGAGATGGTTTGCCTTGTGTAATTTGTTGACCCTTGTGAATGAGTTGAGGAGTCACTCATATCAATCACCGAACTCCTAATGATAGGACAATAGATTTCAACAGGCCACTCATTGGGGACTGGAGTGCCTGGAAGAGAATTTGTAAAATCACCCTGGGACCCTCTGGTCATGGCAGAGGTGATGGACAGGGAGGACTTTGAGGAGGATGGCCGGTGTATCTCGTGTCCATCAGTTCTCACCATGTCAACATCCTCCAACATGGAGCCCACGATGGAACGAGTCAAGAGGCCTTTCTCTGAGGTGCTCATCCTCTCTGACATAGACACTCTCCTCTGGATTGTCATCAGAGTCTGACTAATTATGGCTTTGGAATAATTTACCATGCTGGTCTGGCTGCCTTCATGTTCACTGTAAGTCATTTGTGTAGAAGTAGCTGTTCTGTATATGGATTCGGCATGTTTGGGGGCCTCAACCACATTGTCTAGGAGGACCGGTTGTTGCTGGGCAAAAAAATCCTTGACCTTGATGAACACATTGTTGAACAGGTTTACAGTGCCTGGCCAAATGATCTTTCCTTTCACATTGGCCCCGTTCTGAACACTGACAGGAAGGGTTGAAGCTGACAGGGATCTCTCTAACTGGCCAGACACTGAAGCATCAGACATTTTAGTGATCTGGGGGAAGCTATTAAGGTCTTTAGTGATGCTTATGACGATGTTGGATGCTGCAGAATTGGTGTGCAGAGAAGAGGTGAACAAAGGTGGAGTTCCACTCTTCTGAAGGATTTTGACATCTCTATCATCACCATCGTTACTGGACTCTGCACAAATGTCTGCACTTCTACCATCAAGGCTGGTATTTACAATGCCAATTAACCCTGATTGAAGGATCCCACCAGCCATATGTGAGGCTTTAGTTTGAAACTCCTCAGTACATAGTTTGTCAAAGGCTGTGGATTTAAGACTTCTAGAGGATGCCTCCTCCTCATCATTGTTGATCTCACCATGCAAATTGTCCTGTGTATTGACAGCATAGTCATCAACAGATAAATATGATTTGGAGGCGGCAAGGACGTCAATCTGAGAAACAACGGCATCCAAAAGCTTGGACAGGTCTTCTGTATCTCCTTTTAGGCTAGAGAGGCATTCCTCCATGGATTCCGCAGAGTGATACACAGTGAGGATCTGACTAATGACCTCCTTGGTACAGGTTTGAAGGTCCGCTTGGATTTCAAGAGAATCCCTATTACAAGTCACCTGAGAATCTAAACTTTCACTAGGAGCCTGTTTGAGAGTCTCATCATGTATTGGTGTAACACCATCGATGACCTTTACAGAGTCTTGGCAGGGAGTGAGAAAACGCCTCAGCATTTCTTGAAATCTATGATATATAATACGAGCAGCATGAAGGGTGCTCACTTTTGAAATTCTGAAATTTTCAGAGTGATGTGCCTGCATGGACTGAACAATAGTCTCCACATCTGTTACAAAAGTGTCCAGCAATTTAGATGCTTCAGAGTCTCCCAGTAAGCTGTTTGTAAAGGGGTTGACAGATCTCAGAGCTTCGCTCACTGCCTTTCTAGCCTTTGTCTGGAAAGACACACTGGAGAGTTTCTTCATATTTATAACTGGAAGACTCAGGGTAAATTCACTGTTGGTGGTGCTGTCCTGCAGACCAAGTGGAAAAGTGAGATGGGAGAGACATTGTTCACTGTCTAACAACTCAGATGGTGAGGGGGAACACGAACTGGTGAAATCATTCAAGTCAGACATGATGCCATCCACAAATAGAATGGCCTCCAGAGACTCTTCAGAATCACACTCTCCAACAGAAGATGAGAACGTCTCCATTACCTCAGTCTTACACAAGACAAGAACCTGGCTGGCAATCGCTTTTGTGGTGTCAAGGAGGACTTGGTCTTGCAAATACTTTTTGAGAGCCAAGAGAGGTTTTGGGGTCTCACTTTGTCCTTTTTGTTCATTCATAGATGAGGGGGTTATTAAAAGTGGTTTACAAGAAATGGAGTCCGATGTGTCAGCCTCACCATTACTGGAATGACCGATGTCTAGGCACAAAGTTGGAACCATTGTGAAATAATCTTTTGTGCTCTCCACAAATGTACTTGCGAGAGACCCTTTTTCTGGACAGGTAAGAATCCTCTTCAGCGTATTTTTCATGTCGTAGTAACAGCCAACAGTGTAAGACCAGATCTTATTCTGATGGTTTTCAAGAAGGATCTGCTCACTCTGTGCAGGAGAGCAGGATGCCCTGATAGACTGGGTAAGATTGTCCATGTCTGAAACAAAGGTACTTACCAACTCAGAGGCCTCAGGGTCAATCATAAGGTCACTGATCTCACCTATCCGAGGAGTTGGACAAGATGATGTAGTGCCAGAACAACATGATGTACAACCCCTGAATCTTTTAACAATCTCCCGGATCGATTCTTGGTCTAAAACTCCTCAGTGAGTAGTCTATCCATACTTTGTGTTGACAGACGAAGACTAGATTTGGCACCTTTGATATTGAGGTTGCTCTCTCCTTGTTTTAGCATCTCCTCAGGACTTTTACAAGCTTCAAGCATCTTCATATGGTCAGCAACAACACAAAGCAGTTCCCTCTTGTCGGGGTCATTTTCTTCCTTATTGCTGAAGTTCAAAACAGTGCCACTGAGGGCTGTCATGACCTGTCCTGTTAAATGTGTCATATCCACCTCAACACCATCCTCTCTGAGAACAACAATCTGCTCAACACTCTTCCCATTAATATACATCTGAAGTATGTTGGAAACGCCAGACACCATCTCCTCAACAACCTTGGTTCTGGAGACACCACCACTGGCAAAAATAACAGGGGACATTCGGCCAGAGATGGGAGTTTGGATGGCCACAGAGATTATGGAATTGACCTTCTTTGACACTTCTCCAACAATAACCCGGGATAGACTTTGAGTGTCTACCTGGTCCTCTCTTTGGATACAGAGGACATTGTTCAGCGACTCTTTGAAGGAATCCTGGACACCAGTGAGGAGACTGTCCTCAGTAATCCCAAAAAAGTCCCTGAGTGGCTCAGATGATATAGACTCACCATCTCCCTGAGTATTTGGCAACACTGTCTGAGACCTTTGAGAATACAAAGCAAACAATACAGCATTCCATATTCAATAGTAGACACGGTAGTGACATTAATACATCATTCAGTGACAACAGGTCCACATGGGGGAAATCTTAACAAATGGATTAATGGGTATTTTCAACGCAATCGTGTTATTATTTATTTTTAGGGTTTAACAAGGCAGCTCACCTGTGACCTGTGGCTTGACTTTAGATGTGGCCAGTTCGATTACCCTGCAGACTTTAAGAGTGTCTTCAGAATATGGCCATTTTGACATGAATTTAAAAATGCCTCAGATAGGACCAAAAACGTGTCTGGAGCTATCCGTCAGGGTAAGAGTGACAACAGGTTTCCACATGTCAAAATGGGGGAAATCTTAGAAAATGGCTTAATGGTTATTCATGAGAATCGTGAGAATCGTGAGTGTATCATGGGATCTCACCTGAAATCTGTGGCTTGACTACAAACCTGTAACCTATGCTACTGTGGCCTATAGAGCTAGAAGGATGGATAACCAGGTGTGTAAAGGTGTGAGGTGGGGATCCTATCCCAAATGGACAACTAATCCCTATGTACTTGTGGAGATCTGAGAGGATATGATTGGTATAAGAAACACGACTAAACGTCAACCTCCGGAGGGGTCAAGAAAATTCAATTTCGTTGTCGGCAGGATTAGAACCTGCGCAGGAAGATCCTAATGGATTTCTAGTCCATCGCCTTAACCACTCGGCCACGACAACAGTCTTGTCAGCAGTGAATGGGACACCAGGCATAGCCTACAGAAAGTGATAATTTTACAACTGAAAGACAATGCAGTAACTCATTAACTCATTATAATGCAATAAAATGAATTGTTCCCCTCATTCATTATTAAGTACAGCTGTTTTCTAATTTCCTTGATCTTTGGTCAGCTCCAGAAGGTTTTCATTTGAGAGTGTTTATTATAAATTGTTATTTCATCATCTTATTATTACTGCTAAGCAGCATGACTCCTGAGAGGCACTAAACAACTGTCAGAAGTGGGATTTGAACACACGCCTCCATGGGAGACTGCGACCTGAACGCAGCGCCTTAGACCGCTCGGCCATCCTGACTACAGCACAGTACCTGGGTATCGGGTTAAAGAGTATGGGGTAAAAGTAGAAATAGGCACAGCAACGCAATCACCACAGAGGCCAGTAAATTTATGCACGATACCGACTTGCACTTTCAATAGTCATTTGTTTTTATCAATGAAAAACTCCAGTCATTGATTTAACCTCAATATGGCCTTCAATGGAAAAGAGTAGTAAATCGTGATTGAATGAAAGCTAAACTGGGCTCAGAATATGGCCATTCTGATATAAATGATAAAATTCCTCAGATAAGACTGAAAAAGTGTCTGTAAATATCAGCAATCATCAGGGTAAGAGTGACAACAGGTCCACATGGGGGAAATCTTAACAAATGGATTAATGGGTATTTTCAACGCAATCGTGTTATTATTTATTTTTAGGGTTTAACAAGGCAGCTCACCTGTGACCTGTGGCTTGACTTTAGATGTGGCCAGTTCGATTACCCTGCAGACTTTAAGAGTGTCTTCAGAATATGGCCATTTTGACATGAATTTAAAAATGCCTCAGATAGGACCAAAAAAGTGTCTGGAGCTATCCGTCAGGGTAAGAGTGACAACAGGTTTCCACATGTCAAAATGGGGGAAATCTTAGAAAATGGCTTAATGGTTATTCATGAGAATCGTGAGAATCGTGAGTGTATCATGGGATCTCACCTGAAATCTGTGGCTTGACTACAAACCTGTAACCTATGCTACTGTGGCCTATAGAGCTAGAAGGATGGATAACCAGGTGTGTAAAGGTGTGAGGTGGGATCCTATCCCAAATGGACAACTAATCCCTATGTACTTGTGGAGATCTGAGAGGATATGATTGGTATAAGAAACACGACTAAACTTCAACCTCCGGAGGGGTCAAGAAAATTCAATTTCGTTGTCGGCAGGATTCAAACCTGCGCAGGAAGATCCTAATGGATTTCTAGTCCATCGCCTTAACCACTCGGCCACGACAACAGTCTTGTCACCAGTGAATGGGCCACCAGGCATAGCCTACAGAAAGTGATCATTTTACAACTGAAAGACAATGCAGTAACTCATTAACTCATTATAATGCAATAAAATGAATTGTTCCCATCATTCATTATTAAGTACAGCTGTTTTCTAATTTCCTTGATCTTTGGTCAGCTCCAGAAGGTTTTCATTTGAGAGTGTTTATTATAAATTGTTATTTCATCATCTTATTATTACTGCTAAGCAGCATGACTCCTGAGAGGCACTAAACAACTGTCAGAAGTGGGATTTGAACCCACGCCTCCATGGGAGACTGCGACCTGAACGCAGCGCCTTAGACCGGTCGGCCATCCTGACTACAGCACAGTACCTGGGTATCGGGTTAAAGAGTATGGGGTAAAAGTAGAAATAGGCACAGCAACGCAATCACCACAGAGACCAGTAAATTTATGCACGATACCGACTTGCACTTTCAATAGTCATTTGTTTTTATCAATGAAAAACTCCAGTCATTGATTTAACCTCAATATGGCCTTCAATGGAAAAGAGTAGTAAATCGTCATTGAATGAACGCTAAACTGGCCTTAGAATATGGCCATTCTGATATAAATGATAAAATTCCTCAGATAAGACTGAAAAAGTGTCTGTAAATATCAGCAATCATCAGGGTAAGAGTGACAACAGGTCCACATGGGGGAAATCTTAACAAATGGCTTAATGGGTATTTTCAACGCAATCGTGTTATTATTTATTTTTAGGGTTTAACAAGGCAGCTCACCTGTGACCTGTGGCTTGACTTTAGATGTGGCCAGTTCGATTACCCTGCAGACTTTAAGAGTGTCTTCAGAATATGGCCATTTTGACATGAATTTAAAAATGCCTCAGATAGGACCAAAAAAGTGTCTGGAGCTATCCGTCAGGGTAAGAGTGACAACAGGTTTCCACATGTCAAAATGGGGGAAATCTTAGAAAATGGCTTAATGGTTATTCATGAGAATCGTGAGAATCGTGAGTGTATCATGGGATCTCACCTGAAATCTGTGGCTTGACTACAAACCTGTAACCTATGCTACTGTGGCCTATAGAGCTAGAAGGATGGATAACCAGGTGTGTAAAGGTGTGAGGTGGGATCCTATCCCAAATGGACAACTAATCCCTATGTACTTGTGGAGATCTGAGAGGATATGATTGGTATAAGAAACACGACTAAACTTCAACCTCCGGAGGGGTCAAGAAAATTCAATTTCGTTGTCGGCAGGATTCGAACCTGCGCAGGAAGATCCTAATGGATTTCTAGTCCATCGCCTTAACCACTCGGCCACGACAACAGTCTTGTCAGCAGTGAATGGGCCACCAGGCATAGCCTACAGAAAGTGATAATTTTACAACTGAAAGACAATGCAGTAACTCATTAACTCATTATAATGCAATAAAATGAATTGTTCCCCTCATTCATTATTAAGTACAGCTGTTTTCTAATTTCCTTGATCTTTGGTCAGCTCCAGAAGGTTTTCATTTGAGAGTGTTTATTATAAATTGTTATTTCATCATCTTATTATTACTGCTAAGCAGCATGACTCCTGAGAGGCACTAAACAACTGTCAGAAGTGGGATTTGAACCCACGCCTCCATGGGAGACTGCGACCTGAACGCAGCGCCTTAGACCGCTCGGCCATCCTGACTACAGCACAGTACCTGGGTATCGGGTTAAAGAGTATGGGGTAAAAGTAGAAATAGGCACAGCAACGCAATCACCACAGAGACCAGTAAATTTATGCACGATACCGACTTGCACTTTCAATAGTCATTTGTTTTTATCAATGAAAAACTCCAGTCATTGATTTAACCTCAATATGGCCTTCAATGGAAAAGAGTAGTAAATCGTCATTGAATGAACGCTAAACTGGCCTCAGAATATGGCCATTCTGATATAAATGATAAAATTCCTCAGATAAGACTGAAAAAGTGTCTGTAAATATCAGCAATCATCAGGGTAAGAGTGACAACAGGTCCACATGGGGGAAATCTTAACAAATGGCTTAATGGGTATTTTCAACGCAATCGTGTTATTATTTATTTTTAGGGTTTAACAAGGCAGCTCACCTGTGACCTGTGGCTTGACTTTAGATGTGGCCAGTTCGATTACCCTGCAGACTTTAAGAGTGTCTTCAGAATATGGCCATTTTGACATGAATTTAAAAATGCCTCAGATAGGACCAAAAAAGTGTCTGGAGCTATCCGTCAGGGTAAGAGTGACAACAGGTTTCCACATGTCAAAATGGGGGAAATCTTAGAAAATGGCTTAATGGTTATTCATGAGAATCGTGAGAATCGTGAGTGTATCATGGGATCTCACCTGAAATCTGTGGCTTGACTACAAACCTGTAACCTATGCTACTGTGGCCTATAGAGCTAGAAGGATGGATAACCAGGTGTGTAAAGGTGTGAGGTGGGATCCTATCCCAAATGGACAACTAATCCCTATGTACTTGTGGAGATCTGAGAGGATATGATTGGTATAAGAAACACGACTAAACTTCAACCTCCGGAGGGGTCAAGAAAATTCAATTTCGTTGTCGGCAGGATTCGAACCTGCGCAGGAAGATCCTAATGGATTTCTAGTCCATCGCCTTAACCACTCGGCCACGACAACAGTCTTGTCAGCAGTGAATGGGCCACCAGGCATAGCCTACAGAAAGTGATAATTTTACAACTGAAAGACAATGCAGTAACTCATTAACTCATTATAATGCAATAAAATGAATTGTTCCCCTCATTCATTATTAAGTACAGCTGTTTTCTAATTTCCTTGATCTTTGGTCAGCTCCAGAAGGTTTTCATTTGAGAGTGTTTATTATAAATTGTTATTTCATCATCTTATTATTACTGCTAAGCAGCATGACTCCTGAGAGGCACTAAACAACTGTCAGAAGTGGGATTTGAACCCACGCCTCCATGGGAGACTGCGACCTGAACGCAGCGCCTTAGACCGCTCGGCCATCCTGACTACAGCACAGTACCTGGGTATCGGGTTAAAGAGTATGGGGTAAAAGTAGAAATAGGCACAGCAACGCAATCACCACAGAGACCAGTAAATTTATGCACGATACCGACTTGCACTTTCAATAGTCATTTGTTTTTATCAATGAAAAACTCCAGTCATTGATTTAACCTCAATATGGCCTTCAATGGAAAAGAGTAGTAAATCGTCATTGAATGAACGCTAAACTGGCCTCAGAATATGGCCATTCTGATATAAATGATAAAATTCCTCAGATAAGACCGAAAAAGTGTCTGTAAATATCAGCAATCATCAGGGTAAGAGTGACAACAGGTCCACATGGGGGAAATCTTAACAAATGGCTTAATGGGTATTTTCAACGCAATCGTGTTATTATTTATTTTTAGGGTTTAACAAGGCAGCTCACCTGTGACCTGTGGCTTGACTTTAGATGTGGCCAGTTCGATTACCCTGCAGACTTTAAGAGTGTCTTCAGAATATGGCCATTTTGACATGAATTTAAAAATGCCTCAGATAGGACCAAAAAAGTGTCTGGAGCTATCCGTCAGGGTAAGAGTGACAACAGGTTTCCACATGTCAAAATGGGGGAAATCTTAGAAAATGGCTTAATGGTTATTCATGAGAATCGTGAGAATCGTGAGTGTATCATGGGATCTCACCTGAAATCTGTGGCTTGACTACAAACCTGTAACCTATGCTACTGTGGCCTATAGAGCTAGAAGGATGGATAACCAGGTGTGTAAAGGTGTGAGGTGGGATCCTATCCCAAATGGACAACTAATCCCTATGTACTTGTGGAGATCTGAGAGGATATGATTGGTATAAGAAACACGACTAAACTTCAACCTCCGGAGGGGTCAAGAAAATTCAATTTCGTTGTCGGCAGGATTCGAACCTGCGCAGGAAGATCCTAATGGATTTCTAGTCCATCGCCTTAACCACTCGGCCACGACAACAGTCTTGTCAGCAGTGAATGGGCCACCAGGCATAGCCTACAGAAAGTGATAATTTTACAACTGAAAGACAATGCAGTAACTCATTAACTCATTATAATGCAATAAAATGAATTGTTCCCCTCATTCATTATTAAGTACAGCTGTTTTCTAATTTCCTTGATCTTTGGTCAGCTCCAGAAGGTTTTCATTTGAGAGTGTTTATTATAAATTGTTATTTCATCATCTTATTATTACTGCTAAGCAGCATGACTCCTGAGAGGCACTAAACAACTGTCAGAAGTGGGATTTGAACCCACGCCTCCATGGGAGACTGCGACCTGAACGCAGCGCCTTAGACCGCTCGGCCATCCTGACTACAGCACAGTACCTGGGTATCGGGTTAAAGAGTATGGGGTAAAAGTAGAAATAGGCACAGCAACGCAATCACCACAGAGACCAGTAAATGTATGCACGATACCGACTTGCACTTTCAATAGTCATTTGTTTTTATCAATGAAAAACTCCAGTCATTGATTTAACCTCAATATGGCCTTCAATGGAAAAGAGTAGTAAATCGTCATTGAATGAACGCTAAACTGGCCTCAGAATATGGCCATTCTGATATAAATGATAAAATTCCTCAGATAAGACCGAAAAAGTGTCTGTAAATATCAGCAATCATCAGGGTAAGAGTGACAACAGGTCCACATGGGGGAAATCTTAACAAATGGCTTAATGGGTATTTTCAACGCAATCGTGTTATTATTTATTTTTAGGGTTTAACAAGGCAGCTCACCTGTGACCTGTGGCTTGACTTTAGATGTGGCCAGTTCGATTACCCTGCAGACTTTAAGAGTGTCTTCAGAATATGGCCATTTTGACATGAATTTAAAAATGCCTCAGATAGGACCAAAAAAGTGTCTGGAGCTATCCGTCAGGGTAAGAGTGACAACAGGTTTCCACATGTCAAAATGGGGGAAATCTTAGAAAATGGCTTAATGGTTATTCATGAGAATCGTGAGAATCGTGAGTGTATCATGGGATCTCACCTGAAATCTGTGGCTTGACTACAAACCTGTAACCTATGCTACTGTGGCCTATAGAGCTAGAAGGATGGATAACCAGGTGTGTAAAGGTGTGAGGTGGGATCCTATCCCAAATGGACAACTAATCCCTATGTACTTGTGGAGATCTGAGAGGATATGATTGGTATAAGAAACACGACTAAACTTCAACCTCCGGAGGGGTCAAGAAAATTCAATTTCGTTGTCGGCAGGATTCGAACCTGCGCAGGAAGATCCTAATGGATTTCTAGTCCATCGCCTTAACCACTCGGCCACGACAACAGTCTTGTCAGCAGTGAATGGGCCACCAGGCATAGCCTACAGAAAGTGATAATTTTACAACTGAAAGACAATGCAGTAACTCATTAACTCATTATAATGCAATAAAATGAATTGTTCCCCTCATTCATTATTAAGTACAGCTGTTTTCTAATTTCCTTGATCTTTGGTCAGCTCCAGAAGGTTTTCATTTGAGAGTGTTTATTATAAATTGTTATTTCATCATCTTATTATTACTGCTAAGCAGCATGACTCCTGAGAGGCACTAAACAACTGTCAGAAGTGGGATTTGAACCCACGCCTCCATGGGAGACTGCGACCTGAACGCAGCGCCTTAGACCGCTCGGCCATCCTGACTACAGCACAGTACCTGGGTATCGGGTTAAAGAGTATGGGGTAAAAGTAGAAATAGGCACAGCAACGCAATCACCACAGAGACCAGTAAATTTATGCACGATACCGACTTGCACTTTCAATAGTCATTTGTTTTTATCAATGAAAAACTCCAGTCATTGATTTAACCTCAATATGGCCTTCAATGGAAAAGAGTAGTAAATCGTCATTGAATGAACGCTAAACTGGCCTCAGAATATGGCCATTCTGATATAAATGATAAAATTCCTCAGATAAGACCGAAAAAGTGTCTGTAAATATCAGCAATCATCAGGGTAAGAGTGACAACAGGTCCACATGGGGGAAATCTTAACAAATGGCTTAATGGGTATTTTCAACGCAATCGTGTTATTATTTATTTTTAGGGTTTAACAAGGCAGCTCACCTGTGACCTGTGGCTTGACTTTAGATGTGGCCAGTTCGATTACCCTGCAGACTTTAAGAGTGTCTTCAGAATATGGCCATTTTGACATGAATTTAAAAATGCCTCAGATAGGACCAAAAAAGTGTCTGGAGCTATCCGTCAGGGTAAGAGTGACAACAGGTTTCCACATGTCAAAATGGGGGAAATCTTAGAAAATGGCTTAATGGTTATTCATGAGAATCGTGAGAATCGTGAGTGTATCATGGGATCTCACCTGAAATCTGTGGCTTGACTACAAACCTGTAACCTATGCTACTGTGGCCTATAGAGCTAGAAGGATGGATAACCAGGTGTGTAAAGGTGTGAGGTGGGATCCTATCCCAAATGGACAACTAATCCCTATGTACTTGTGGAGATCTGAGAGGATATGATTGGTATAAGAAACACGACTAAACTTCAACCTCCGGAGGGGTCAAGAAAATTCAATTTCGTTGTCGGCAGGATTCGAACCTGCGCAGGAAGATCCTAATGGATTTCTAGTCCATCGCCTTAACCACTCGGCCACGACAACAGTCTTGTCAGCAGTGAATGGGCCACCAGGCATAGCCTACAGAAAGTGATAATTTTACAACTGAAAGACAATGCAGTAACTCATTAACTCATTATAATGCAATAAAATGAATTGTTCCCCTCATTCATTATTAAGTACAGCTGTTTTCTAATTTCCTTGATCTTTGGTCAGCTCCAGAAGGTTTTCATTTGAGAGTGTTTATTATAAATTGTTATTTCATCATCTTATTATTACTGCTAAGCAGCATGACTCCTGAGAGGCACTAAACAACTGTCAGAAGTGGGATTTGAACCCACGCCTCCATGGGAGACTGCGACCTGAACGCAGCGCCTTAGACCGCTCGGCCATCCTGACTACAGCACAGTACCTGGGTATCGGGTTAAAGAGTATGGGGTAAAAGTAGAAATAGGCACAGCAACGCAATCACCACAGAGACCAGTAAATTTATGCACGATACCGACTTGCACTTTCAATAGTCATTTGTTTTTATCAATGAAAAACTCCAGTCATTGATTTAACCTCAATATGGCCTTCAATGGAAAAGAGTAGTAAATCGTCATTGAATGAACGCTAAACTGGCCTCAGAATATGGCCATTCTGATATAAATGATAAAATTCCTCAGATAAGACCGAAAAAGTGTCTGTAAATATCAGCAATCATCAGGGTAAGAGTGACAACAGGTCCACATGGGGGAAATCTTAACAAATGGCTTAATGGGTATTTTCAACGCAATCGTGTTATTATTTATTTTTAGGGTTTAACAAGGCAGCTCACCTGTGACCTGTGGCTTGACTTTAGATGTGGCCAGTTCGATTACCCTGCAGACTTTAAGAGTGTCTTCAGAATATGGCCATTTTGACATGAATTTAAAAATGCCTCAGATAGGACCAAAAAAGTGTCTGGAGCTATCCGTCAGGGTAAGAGTGACAACAGGTTTCCACATGTCAAAATGGGGGAAATCTTAGAAAATGGCTTAATGGTTATTCATGAGAATCGTGAGAATCGTGAGTGTATCATGGGATCTCACCTGAAATCTGTGGCTTGACTACAAACCTGTAACCTATGCTACTGTGGCCTATAGAGCTAGAAGGATGGATAACCAGGTGTGTAAAGGTGTGAGGTGGGATCCTATCCCAAATGGACAACTAATCCCTATGTACTTGTGGAGATCTGAGAGGATATGATTGGTATAAGAAACACGACTAAACTTCAACCTCCGGAGGGGTCAAGAAAATTCAATTTCGTTGTCGGCAGGATTCGAACCTGCGCAGGAAGATCCTAATGGATTTCTAGTCCATCGCCTTAACCACTCGGCCACGACAACAGTCTTGTCAGCAGTGAATGGGCCACCAGGCATAGCCTACAGAAAGTGATAATTTTACAACTGAAAGACAATGCAGTAACTCATTAACTCATTATAATGCAATAAAATGAATTGTTCCCCTCATTCATTATTAAGTACAGCTGTTTTCTAATTTCCTTGATCTTTGGTCAGCTCCAGAAGGTTTTCATTTGAGAGTGTTTATTATAAATTGTTATTTCATCATCTTATTATTACTGCTAAGCAGCATGACTCCTGAGAGGCACTAAACAACTGTCAGAAGTGGGATTTGAACCCACGCCTCCATGGGAGACTGCGACCTGAACGCAGCGCCTTAGACCGCTCGGCCATCCTGACTACAGCACAGTACCTGGGTATCGGGTTAAAGAGTATGGGGTAAAAGTAGAAATAGGCACAGCAACGCAATCACCACAGAGACCAGTAAATTTATGCACGATACCGACTTGCACTTTCAATAGTCATTTGTTTTTATCAATGAAAAACTCCAGTCATTGATTTAACCTCAATATGGCCTTCAATGGAAAAGAGTAGTAAATCGTCATTGAATGAACGCTAAACTGGCCTCAGAATATGGCCATTCTGATATAAATGATAAAATTCCTCAGATAAGACCGAAAAAGTGTCTGTAAATATCAGCAATCATCAGGGTAAGAGTGACAACAGGTCCACATGGGGGAAATCTTAACAAATGGCTTAATGGGTATTTTCAACGCAATCGTGTTATTATTTATTTTTAGGGTTTAACAAGGCAGCTCACCTGTGACCTGTGGCTTGACTTTAGATGTGGCCAGTTCGATTACCCTGCAGACTTTAAGAGTGTCTTCAGAATATGGCCATTTTGACATGAATTTAAAAATGCCTCAGATAGGACCAAAAAAGTGTCTGGAGCTATCCGTCAGGGTAAGAGTGACAACAGGTTTCCACATGTCAAAATGGGGGAAATCTTAGAAAATGGCTTAATGGTTATTCATGAGAATCGTGAGAATCGTGAGTGTATCATGGGATCTCACCTGAAATCTGTGGCTTGACTACAAACCTGTAACCTATGCTACTGTGGCCTATAGAGCTAGAAGGATGGATAACCAGGTGTGTAAAGGTGTGAGGTGGGATCCTATCCCAAATGGACAACTAATCCCTATGTACTTGTGGAGATCTGAGAGGATATGATTGGTATAAGAAACACGACTAAACTTCAACCTCCGGAGGGGTCAAGAAAATTCAATTTCGTTGTCGGCAGGATTCGAACCTGCGCAGGAAGATCCTAATGGATTTCTAGTCCATCGCCTTAACCACTCGGCCACGACAACAGTCTTGTCAGCAGTGAATGGGCCACCAGGCATAGCCTACAGAAAGTGATAATTTTACAACTGAAAGACAATGCAGTAACTCATTAACTCATTATAATGCAATAAAATGAATTGTTCCCCTCATTCATTATTAAGTACAGCTGTTTTCTAATTTCCTTGATCTTTGGTCAGCTCCAGAAGGTTTTCATTTGAGAGTGTTTATTATAAATTGTTATTTCATCATCTTATTATTACTGCTAAGCAGCATGACTCCTGAGAGGCACTAAACAACTGTCAGAAGTGGGATTTGAACCCACGCCTCCATGGGAGACTGCGACCTGAACGCAGCGCCTTAGACCGCTCGGCCATCCTGACTACAGCACAGTACCTGGGTATCGGGTTAAAGAGTATGGGGTAAAAGTAGAAATAGGCACAGCAACGCAATCACCACAGAGACCAGTAAATTTATGCACGATACCGACTTGCACTTTCAATAGTCATTTGTTTTTATCAATGAAAAACTCCAGTCATTGATTTAACCTCAATATGGCCTTCAATGGAAAAGAGTAGTAAATCGTCATTGAATGAACGCTAAACTGGCCTCAGAATATGGCCATTCTGATATAAATGATAAAATTCCTCAGATAAGACCGAAAAAGTGTCTGTAAATATCAGCAATCATCAGGGTAAGAGTGACAACAGGTCCACATGGGGGAAATCTTAACAAATGGCTTAATGGGTATTTTCAACGCAATCGTGTTATTATTTATTTTTAGGGTTTAACAAGGCAGCTCACCTGTGACCTGTGGCTTGACTTTAGATGTGGCCAGTTCGATTACCCTGCAGACTTTAAGAGTGTCTTCAGAATATGGCCATTTTGACATGAATTTAAAAATGCCTCAGATAGGACCAAAAAAGTGTCTGGAGCTATCCGTCAGGGTAAGAGTGACAACAGGTTTCCACATGTCAAAATGGGGGAAATCTTAGAAAATGGCTTAATGGTTATTCATGAGAATCGTGAGAATCGTGAGTGTATCATGGGATCTCACCTGAAATCTGTGGCTTGACTACAAACCTGTAACCTATGCTACTGTGGCCTATAGAGCTAGAAGGATGGATAACCAGGTGTGTAAAGGTGTGAGGTGGGATCCTATCCCAAATGGACAACTAATCCCTATGTACTTGTGGAGATCTGAGAGGATATGATTGGTATAAGAAACACGACTAAACTTCAACCTCCGGAGGGGTCAAGAAAATTCAATTTCGTTGTCGGCAGGATTCGAACCTGCGCAGGAAGATCCTAATGGATTTCTAGTCCATCGCCTTAACCACTCGGCCACGACAACAGTCTTGTCAGCAGTGAATGGGCCACCAGGCATAGCCTACAGAAAGTGATAATTTTACAACTGAAAGACAATGCAGTAACTCATTAACTCATTATAATGCAATAAAATGAATTGTTCCCCTCATTCATTATTAAGTACAGCTGTTTTCTAATTTCCTTGATCTTTGGTCAGCTCCAGAAGGTTTTCATTTGAGAGTGTTTATTATAAATTGTTATTTCATCATCTTATTATTACTGCTAAGCAGCATGACTCCTGAGAGGCACTAAACAACTGTCAGAAGTGGGATTTGAACCCACGCCTCCATGGGAGACTGCGACCTGAACGCAGCGCCTTAGACCGCTCGGCCATCCTGACTACAGCACAGTACCTGGGTATCGGGTTAAAGAGTATGGGGTAAAAGTAGAAATAGGCACAGCAACGCAATCACCACAGAGACCAGTAAATGTATGCACGATACCGACTTGCACTTTCAATAGTCATTTGTTTTTATCAATGAAAAACTCCAGTCATTGATTTAACCTCAATATGGCCTTCAATGGAAAAGAGTAGTAAATCGTCATTGAATGAACGCTAAACTGGCCTCAGAATATGGCCATTCTGATATAAATGATAAAATTCCTCAGATAAGACCGAAAAAGTGTCTGTAAATATCAGCAATCATCAGGGTAAGAGTGACAACAGGTCCACATGGGGGAAATCTTAACAAATGGCTTAATGGGTATTTTCAACGCAATCGTGTTATTATTTATTTTTAGGGTTTAACAAGGCAGCTCACCTGTGACCTGTGGCTTGACTTTAGATGTGGCCAGTTCGATTACCCTGCAGACTTTAAGAGTGTCTTCAGAATATGGCCATTTTGACATGAATTTAAAAATGCCTCAGATAGGACCAAAAAAGTGTCTGGAGCTATCCGTCAGGGTAAGAGTGACAACAGGTTTCCACATGTCAAAATGGGGGAAATCTTAGAAAATGGCTTAATGGTTATTCATGAGAATCGTTGAGAATCGTGAGTGTATCATGGGATCTCACCTGAAATCTGTGGCTTGACTACAAACCTGTAACCTATGCTACTGTGGCCTATAGAGCTAGAAGGATGGATAACCAGGTGTGTAAAGGTGTGAGGTGGGATCCTATCCCAAATGGACAACTAATCCCTATGTACTTGTGGAGATCTGAGAGGATATGATTGGTATAAGAAACACGACTAAACTTCAACCTCCGGAGGGGTCAAGAAAATTCAATTTCGTTGTCGGCAGGATTCGAACCTGCGCAGGAAGATCCTAATGGATTTCTAGTCCATCGCCTTAACCACTCGGCCACGACAACAGTCTTGTCAGCAGTGAATGGGCCACCAGGCATAGCCTACAGAAAGTGATAATTTTACAACTGAAAGACAATGCAGTAACTCATTAACTCATTATAATGCAATAAAATGAATTGTTCCCCTCATTCATTATTAAGTACAGCTGTTTTCTAATTTCCTTGATCTTTGGTCAGCTCCAGAAGGTTTTCATTTGAGAGTGTTTATTATAAATTGTTATTTCATCATCTTATTATTACTGCTAAGCAGCATGACTCCTGAGAGGCACTAAACAACTGTCAGAAGTGGGATTTGAACCCACGCCTCCATGGGAGACTGCGACCTGAACGCAGCGCCTTAGACCGCTCGGCCATCCTGACTACAGCACAGTACCTGGGTATCGGGTTAAAGAGTATGGGGTAAAAGTAGAAATAGGCACAGCAACGCAATCACCACAGAGACCAGTAAATGTATGCACGATACCGACTTGCACTTTCAATAGTCATTTGTTTTTATCAATGAAAAACTCCAGTCATTGATTTAACCTCAATATGGCCTTCAATGGAAAAGAGTAGTAAATCGTCATTGAATGAACGCTAAACTGGCCTCAGAATATGGCCATTCTGATATAAATGATAAAATTCCTCAGATAAGACCGAAAAAGTGTCTGTAAATATCAGCAATCATCAGGGTAAGAGTGACAACAGGTCCACATGGGGGAAATCTTAACAAATGGCTTAATGGGTATTTTCAACGCAATCGTGTTATTATTTATTTTTAGGGTTTAACAAGGCAGCTCACCTGTGACCTGTGGCTTGACTTTAGATGTGGCCAGTTCGATTACCCTGCAGACTTTAAGAGTGTCTTCAGAATATGGCCATTTTGACATGAATTTAAAAATGCCTCAGATAGGACCAAAAAAGTGTCTGGAGCTATCCGTCAGGGTAAGAGTGACAACAGGTTTCCACATGTCAAAATGGGGGAAATCTTAGAAAATGGCTTAATGGTTATTCATGAGAATCGTGAGAATCGTGAGTGTATCATGGGATCTCACCTGAAATCTGTGGCTTGACTACAAACCTGTAACCTATGCTACTGTGGCCTATAGAGCTAGAAGGATGGATAACCAGGTGTGTAAAGGTGTGAGGTGGGATCCTATCCCAAATGGACAACTAATCCCTATGTACTTGTGGAGATCTGAGAGGATATGATTGGTATAAGAAACACGACTAAACTTCAACCTCCGGAGGGGTCAAGAAAATTCAATTTCGTTGTCGGCAGGATTCGAACCTGCGCAGGAAGATCCTAATGGATTTCTAGTCCATCGCCTTAACCACTCGGCCACGACAACAGTCTTGTCAGCAGTGAATGGGCCACCAGGCATAGCCTACAGAAAGTGATAATTTTACAACTGAAAGACAATGCAGTAACTCATTAACTCATTATAATGCAATAAAATGAATTGTTCCCCTCATTCATTATTAAGTACAGCTGTTTTCTAATTTCCTTGATCTTTGGTCAGCTCCAGAAGGTTTTCATTTGAGAGTGTTTATTATAAATTGTTATTTCATCATCTTATTATTACTGCTAAGCAGCATGACTCCTGAGAGGCACTAAACAACTGTCAGAAGTGGGATTTGAACCCACGCCTCCATGGGAGACTGCGACCTGAACGCAGCGCCTTAGACCGCTCGGCCATCCTGACTACAGCACAGTACCTGGGTATCGGGTTAAAGAGTATGGGGTAAAAGTAGAAATAGGCACAGCAACGCAATCACCACAGAGACCAGTAAATGTATGCACGATACCGACTTGCACTTTCAATAGTCATTTGTTTTTATCAATGAAAAACTCCAGTCATTGATTTAACCTCAATATGGCCTTCAATGGAAAAGAGTAGTAAATCGTCATTGAATGAACGCTAAACTGGCCTCAGAATATGGCCATTCTGATATAAATGATAAAATTCCTCAGATAAGACCGAAAAAGTGTCTGTAAATATCAGCAATCATCAGGGTAAGAGTGACAACAGGTCCACATGGGGGAAATCTTAACAAATGGCTTAATGGGTATTTTCAACGCAATCGTGTTATTATTTATTTTTAGGGTTTAACAAGGCAGCTCACCTGTGACCTGTGGCTTGACTTTAGATGTGGCCAGTTCGATTACCCTGCAGACTTTAAGAGTGTCTTCAGAATATGGCCATTTTGACATGAATTTAAAAATGCCTCAGATAGGACCAAAAAAGTGTCTGGAGCTATCCGTCAGGGTAAGAGTGACAACAGGTTTCCACATGTCAAAATGGGGGAAATCTTAGAAAATGGCTTAATGGTTATTCATGAGAATCGTGAGAATCGTGAGTGTATCATGGGATCTCACCTGAAATCTGTGGCTTGACTACAAACCTGTAACCTATGCTACTGTGGCCTATAGAGCTAGAAGGATGGATAACCAGGTGTGTAAAGGTGTGAGGTGGGATCCTATCCCAAATGGACAACTAATCCCTATGTACTTGTGGAGATCTGAGAGGATATGATTGGTATAAGAAACACGACTAAACTTCAACCTCCGGAGGGGTCAAGAAAATTCAATTTCGTTGTCGGCAGGATTCGAACCTGCGCAGGAAGATCCTAATGGATTTCTAGTCCATCGCCTTAACCACTCGGCCACGACAACAGTCTTGTCAGCAGTGAATGGGCCACCAGGCATAGCCTACAGAAAGTGATAATTTTACAACTGAAAGACAATGCAGTAACTCATTAACTCATTATAATGCAATAAAATGAATTGTTCCCCTCATTCATTATTAAGTACAGCTGTTTTCTAATTTCCTTGATCTTTGGTCAGCTCCAGAAGGTTTTCATTTGAGAGTGTTTATTATAAATTGTTATTTCATCATCTTATTATTACTGCTAAGCAGCATGACTCCTGAGAGGCACTAAACAACTGTCAGAAGTGGGATTTGAACCCACGCCTCCATGGGAGACTGCGACCTGAACGCAGCGCCTTAGACCGCTCGGCCATCCTGACTACAGCACAGTACCTGGGTATCGGGTTAAAGAGTATGGGGTAAAAGTAGAAATAGGCACAGCAACGCAATCACCACAGAGACCAGTAAATGTATGCACGATACCGACTTGCACTTTCAATAGTCATTTGTTTTTATCAATGAAAAACTCCAGTCATTGATTTAACCTCAATATGGCCTTCAATGGAAAAGAGTAGTAAATCGTCATTGAATGAACGCTAAACTGGCCTCAGAATATGGCCATTCTGATATAAATGATAAAATTCCTCAGATAAGACCGAAAAAGTGTCTGTAAATATCAGCAATCATCAGGGTAAGAGTGACAACAGGTCCACATGGGGGAAATCTTAACAAATGGCTTAATGGGTATTTTCAACGCAATCGTGTTATTATTTATTTTTAGGGTTTAACAAGGCAGCTCACCTGTGACCTGTGGCTTGACTTTAGATGTGGCCAGTTCGATTACCCTGCAGACTTTAAGAGTGTCTTCAGAATATGGCCATTTTGACATGAATTTAAAAATGCCTCAGATAGGACCAAAAAAGTGTCTGGAGCTATCCGTCAGGGTAAGAGTGACAACAGGTTTCCACATGTCAAAATGGGGGAAATCTTAGAAAATGGCTTAATGGTTATTCATGAGAATCGTGAGAATCGTGAGTGTATCATGGGATCTCACCTGAAATCTGTGGCTTGACTACAAACCTGTAACCTATGCTACTGTGGCCTATAGAGCTAGAAGGATGGATAACCAGGTGTGTAAAGGTGTGAGGTGGGATCCTATCCCAAATGGACAACTAATCCCTATGTACTTGTGGAGATCTGAGAGGATATGATTGGTATAAGAAACACGACTAAACTTCAACCTCCGGAGGGGTCAAGAAAATTCAATTTCGTTGTCGGCAGGATTCGAACCTGCGCAGGAAGATCCTAATGGATTTCTAGTCCATCGCCTTAACCACTCGGCCACGACAACAGTCTTGTCAGCAGTGAATGGGCCACCAGGCATAGCCTACAGAAAGTGATAATTTTACAACTGAAAGACAATGCAGTAACTCATTAACTCATTATAATGCAATAAAATGAATTGTTCCCCTCATTCATTATTAAGTACAGCTGTTTTCTAATTTCCTTGATCTTTGGTCAGCTCCAGAAGGTTTTCATTTGAGAGTGTTTATTATAAATTGTTATTTCATCATCTTATTATTACTGCTAAGCAGCATGACTCCTGAGAGGCACTAAACAACTGTCAGAAGTGGGATTTGAACCCACGCCTCCATGGGAGACTGCGACCTGAACGCAGCGCCTTAGACCGCTCGGCCATCCTGACTACAGCACAGTACCTGGGTATCGGGTTAAAGAGTATGGGGTAAAAGTAGAAATAGGCACAGCAACGCAATCACCACAGAGACCAGTAAATGTATGCACGATACCGACTTGCACTTTCAATAGTCATTTGTTTTTATCAATGAAAAACTCCAGTCATTGATTTAACCTCAATATGGCCTTCAATGGAAAAGAGTAGTAAATCGTCATTGAATGAACGCTAAACTGGCCTCAGAATATGGCCATTCTGATATAAATGATAAAATTCCTCAGATAAGACCGAAAAAGTGTCTGTAAATATCAGCAATCATCAGGGTAAGAGTGACAACAGGTCCACATGGGGGAAATCTTAACAAATGGCTTAATGGGTATTTTCAACGCAATCGTGTTATTATTTATTTTTAGGGTTTAACAAGGCAGCTCACCTGTGACCTGTGGCTTGACTTTAGATGTGGCCAGTTCGATTACCCTGCAGACTTTAAGAGTGTCTTCAGAATATGGCCATTTTGACATGAATTTAAAAATGCCTCAGATAGGACCAAAAAAGTGTCTGGAGCTATCCGTCAGGGTAAGAGTGACAACAGGTTTCCACATGTCAAAATGGGGGAAATCTTAGAAAATGGCTTAATGGTTATTCATGAGAATCGTGAGAATCGTGAGTGTATCATGGGATCTCACCTGAAATCTGTGGCTTGACTACAAACCTGTAACCTATGCTACTGTGGCCTATAGAGCTAGAAGGATGGATAACCAGGTGTGTAAAGGTGTGAGGTGGGATCCTATCCCAAATGGACAACTAATCCCTATGTACTTGTGGAGATCTGAGAGGATATGATTGGTATAAGAAACACGACTAAACTTCAACCTCCGGAGGGGTCAAGAAAATTCAATTTCGTTGTCGGCAGGATTCGAACCTGCGCAGGAAGATCCTAATGGATTTCTAGTCCATCGCCTTAACCACTCGGCCACGACAACAGTCTTGTCAGCAGTGAATGGGCCACCAGGCATAGCCTACAGAAAGTGATAATTTTACAACTGAAAGACAATGCAGTAACTCATTAACTCATTATAATGCAATAAAATGAATTGTTCCCCTCATTCATTATTAAGTACAGCTGTTTTCTAATTTCCTTGATCTTTGGTCAGCTCCAGAAGGTTTTCATTTGAGAGTGTTTATTATAAATTGTTATTTCATCATCTTATTATTACTGCTAAGCAGCATGACTCCTGAGAGGCACTAAACAACTGTCAGAAGTGGGATTTGAACCCACGCCTCCATGGGAGACTGCGACCTGAACGCAGCGCCTTAGACCGCTCGGCCATCCTGACTACAGCACAGTACCTGGGTATCGGGTTAAAGAGTATGGGGTAAAAGTAGAAATAGGCACAGCAACGCAATCACCACAGAGACCAGTAAATGTATGCACGATACCGACTTGCACTTTCAATAGTCATTTGTTTTTATCAATGAAAAACTCCAGTCATTGATTTAACCTCAATATGGCCTTCAATGGAAAAGAGTAGTAAATCGTCATTGAATGAACGCTAAACTGGCCTCAGAATATGGCCATTCTGATATAAATGATAAAATTCCTCAGATAAGACCGAAAAAGTGTCTGTAAATATCAGCAATCATCAGGGTAAGAGTGACAACAGGTCCACATGGGGGAAATCTTAACAAATGGCTTAATGGGTATTTTCAACGCAATCGTGTTATTATTTATTTTTAGGGTTTAACAAGGCAGCTCACCTGTGACCTGTGGCTTGACTTTAGATGTGGCCAGTTCGATTACCCTGCAGACTTTAAGAGTGTCTTCAGAATATGGCCATTTTGACATGAATTTAAAAATGCCTCAGATAGGACCAAAAAAGTGTCTGGAGCTATCCGTCAGGGTAAGAGTGACAACAGGTTTCCACATGTCAAAATGGGGGAAATCTTAGAAAATGGCTTAATGGTTATTCATGAGAATCGTGAGAATCGTGAGTGTATCATGGGATCTCACCTGAAATCTGTGGCTTGACTACAAACCTGTAACCTATGCTACTGTGGCCTATAGAGCTAGAAGGATGGATAACCAGGTGTGTAAAGGTGTGAGGTGGGATCCTATCCCAAATGGACAACTAATCCCTATGTACTTGTGGAGATCTGAGAGGATATGATTGGTATAAGAAACACGACTAAACTTCAACCTCCGGAGGGGTCAAGAAAATTCAATTTCGTTGTCGGCAGGATTCGAACCTGCGCAGGAAGATCCTAATGGATTTCTAGTCCATCGCCTTAACCACTCGGCCACGACAACAGTCTTGTCAGCAGTGAATGGGCCACCAGGCATAGCCTACAGAAAGTGATAATTTTACAACTGAAAGACAATGCAGTAACTCATTAACTCATTATAATGCAATAAAATGAATTGTTCCCCTCATTCATTATTAAGTACAGCTGTTTTCTAATTTCCTTGATCTTTGGTCAGCTCCAGAAGGTTTTCATTTGAGAGTGTTTATTATAAATTGTTATTTCATCATCTTATTATTACTGCTAAGCAGCATGACTCCTGAGAGGCACTAAACAACTGTCAGAAGTGGGATTTGAACCCACGCCTCCATGGGAGACTGCGACCTGAACGCAGCGCCTTAGACCGCTCGGCCATCCTGACTACAGCACAGTACCTGGGTATCGGGTTAAAGAGTATGGGGTAAAAGTAGAAATAGGCACAGCAACGCAATCACCACAGAGACCAGTAAATGTATGCACGATACCGACTTGCACTTTCAATAGTCATTTGTTTTTATCAATGAAAAACTCCAGTCATTGATTTAACCTCAATATGGCCTTCAATGGAAAAGAGTAGTAAATCGTCATTGAATGAACGCTAAACTGGCCTCAGAATATGGCCATTCTGATATAAATGATAAAATTCCTCAGATAAGACCGAAAAAGTGTCTGTAAATATCAGCAATCATCAGGGTAAGAGTGACAACAGGTCCACATGGGGGAAATCTTAACAAATGGCTTAATGGGTATTTTCAACGCAATCGTGTTATTATTTATTTTTAGGGTTTAACAAGGCAGCTCACCTGTGACCTGTGGCTTGACTTTAGATGTGGCCAGTTCGATTACCCTGCAGACTTTAAGAGTGTCTTCAGAATATGGCCATTTTGACATGAATTTAAAAATGCCTCAGATAGGACCAAAAAAGTGTCTGGAGCTATCCGTCAGGGTAAGAGTGACAACAGGTTTCCACATGTCAAAATGGGGGAAATCTTAGAAAATGGCTTAATGGTTATTCATGAGAATCGTGAGAATCGTGAGTGTATCATGGGATCTCACCTGAAATCTGTGGCTTGACTACAAACCTGTAACCTATGCTACTGTGGCCTATAGAGCTAGAAGGATGGATAACCAGGTGTGTAAAGGTGTGAGGTGGGATCCTATCCCAAATGGACAACTAATCCCTATGTACTTGTGGAGATCTGAGAGGATATGATTGGTATAAGAAACACGACTAAACTTCAACCTCCGGAGGGGTCAAGAAAATTCAATTTCGTTGTCGGCAGGATTCGAACCTGCGCAGGAAGATCCTAATGGATTTCTAGTCCATCGCCTTAACCACTCGGCCACGACAACAGTCTTGTCAGCAGTGAATGGGCCACCAGGCATAGCCTACAGAAAGTGATAATTTTACAACTGAAAGACAATGCAGTAACTCATTAACTCATTATAATGCAATAAAATGAATTGTTCCCCTCATTCATTATTAAGTACAGCTGTTTTCTAATTTCCTTGATCTTTGGTCAGCTCCAGAAGGTTTTCATTTGAGAGTGTTTATTATAAATTGTTATTTCATCATCTTATTATTACTGCTAAGCAGCATGACTCCTGAGAGGCACTAAACAACTGTCAGAAGTGGGATTTGAACCCACGCCTCCATGGGAGACTGCGACCTGAACGCAGCGCCTTAGACCGCTCGGCCATCCTGACTACAGCACAGTACCTGGGTATCGGGTTAAAGAGTATGGGGTAAAAGTAGAAATAGGCACAGCAACGCAATCACCACAGAGACCAGTAAATGTATGCACGATACCGACTTGCACTTTCAATAGTCATTTGTTTTTATCAATGAAAAACTCCAGTCATTGATTTAACCTCAATATGGCCTTCAATGGAAAAGAGTAGTAAATCGTCATTGAATGAACGCTAAACTGGCCTCAGAATATGGCCATTCTGATATAAATGATAAAATTCCTCAGATAAGACCGAAAAAGTGTCTGTAAATATCAGCAATCATCAGGGTAAGAGTGACAACAGGTCCACATGGGGGAAATCTTAACAAATGGCTTAATGGGTATTTTCAACGCAATCGTGTTATTATTTATTTTTAGGGTTTAACAAGGCAGCTCACCTGTGACCTGTGGCTTGACTTTAGATGTGGCCAGTTCGATTACCCTGCAGACTTTAAGAGTGTCTTCAGAATATGGCCATTTTGACATGAATTTAAAAATGCCTCAGATAGGACCAAAAAAGTGTCTGGAGCTATCCGTCAGGGTAAGAGTGACAACAGGTTTCCACATGTCAAAATGGGGGAAATCTTAGAAAATGGCTTAATGGTTATTCATGAGAATCGTGAGAATCGTGAGTGTATCATGGGATCTCACCTGAAATCTGTGGCTTGACTACAAACCTGTAACCTATGCTACTGTGGCCTATAGAGCTAGAAGGATGGATAACCAGGTGTGTAAAGGTGTGAGGTGGGATCCTATCCCAAATGGACAACTAATCCCTATGTACTTGTGGAGATCTGAGAGGATATGATTGGTATAAGAAACACGACTAAACTTCAACCTCCGGAGGGGTCAAGAAAATTCAATTTCGTTGTCGGCAGGATTCGAACCTGCGCAGGAAGATCCTAATGGATTTCTAGTCCATCGCCTTAACCACTCGGCCACGACAACAGTCTTGTCAGCAGTGAATGGGCCACCAGGCATAGCCTACAGAAAGTGATAATTTTACAACTGAAAGACAATGCAGTAACTCATTAACTCATTATAATGCAATAAAATGAATTGTTCCCCTCATTCATTATTAAGTACAGCTGTTTTCTAATTTCCTTGATCTTTGGTCAGCTCCAGAAGGTTTTCATTTGAGAGTGTTTATTATAAATTGTTATTTCATCATCTTATTATTACTGCTAAGCAGCATGACTCCTGAGAGGCACTAAACAACTGTCAGAAGTGGGATTTGAACCCACGCCTCCATGGGAGACTGCGACCTGAACGCAGCGCCTTAGACCGCTCGGCCATCCTGACTACAGCACAGTACCTGGGTATCGGGTTAAAGAGTATGGGGTAAAAGTAGAAATAGGCACAGCAACGCAATCACCACAGAGACCAGTAAATGTATGCACGATACCGACTTGCACTTTCAATAGTCATTTGTTTTTATCAATGAAAAACTCCAGTCATTGATTTAACCTCAATATGGCCTTCAATGGAAAAGAGTAGTAAATCGTCATTGAATGAACGCTAAACTGGCCTCAGAATATGGCCATTCTGATATAAATGATAAAATTCCTCAGATAAGACCGAAAAAGTGTCTGTAAATATCAGCAATCATCAGGGTAAGAGTGACAACAGGTCCACATGGGGGAAATCTTAACAAATGGCTTAATGGGTATTTTCAACGCAATCGTGTTATTATTTATTTTTAGGGTTTAACAAGGCAGCTCACCTGTGACCTGTGGCTTGACTTTAGATGTGGCCAGTTCGATTACCCTGCAGACTTTAAGAGTGTCTTCAGAATATGGCCATTTTGACATGAATTTAAAAATGCCTCAGATAGGACCAAAAAAGTGTCTGGAGCTATCCGTCAGGGTAAGAGTGACAACAGGTTTCCACATGTCAAAATGGGGGAAATCTTAGAAAATGGCTTAATGGTTATTCATGAGAATCGTGAGAATCGTGAGTGTATCATGGGATCTCACCTGAAATCTGTGGCTTGACTACAAACCTGTAACCTATGCTACTGTGGCCTATAGAGCTAGAAGGATGGATAACCAGGTGTGTAAAGGTGTGAGGTGGGATCCTATCCCAAATGGACAACTAATCCCTATGTACTTGTGGAGATCTGAGAGGATATGATTGGTATAAGAAACACGACTAAACTTCAACCTCCGGAGGGGTCAAGAAAATTCAATTTCGTTGTCGGCAGGATTCGAACCTGCGCAGGAAGATCCTAATGGATTTCTAGTCCATCGCCTTAACCACTCGGCCACGACAACAGTCTTGTCAGCAGTGAATGGGCCACCAGGCATAGCCTACAGAAAGTGATAATTTTACAACTGAAAGACAATGCAGTAACTCATTAACTCATTATAATGCAATAAAATGAATTGTTCCCCTCATTCATTATTAAGTACAGCTGTTTTCTAATTTCCTTGATCTTTGGTCAGCTCCAGAAGGTTTTCATTTGAGAGTGTTTATTATAAATTGTTATTTCATCATCTTATTATTACTGCTAAGCAGCATGACTCCTGAGAGGCACTAAACAACTGTCAGAAGTGGGATTTGAACCCACGCCTCCATGGGAGACTGCGACCTGAACGCAGCGCCTTAGACCGCTCGGCCATCCTGACTACAGCACAGTACCTGGGTATCGGGTTAAAGAGTATGGGGTAAAAGTAGAAATAGGCACAGCAACGCAATCACCACAGAGACCAGTAAATGTATGCACGATACCGACTTGCACTTTCAATAGTCATTTGTTTTTATCAATGAAAAACTCCAGTCATTGATTTAACCTCAATATGGCCTTCAATGGAAAAGAGTAGTAAATCGTCATTGAATGAACGCTAAACTGGCCTCAGAATATGGCCATTCTGATATAAATGATAAAATTCCTCAGATAAGACCGAAAAAGTGTCTGTAAATATCAGCAATCATCAGGGTAAGAGTGACAACAGGTCCACATGGGGGAAATCTTAACAAATGGCTTAATGGGTATTTTCAACGCAATCGTGTTATTATTTATTTTTAGGGTTTAACAAGGCAGCTCACCTGTGACCTGTGGCTTGACTTTAGATGTGGCCAGTTCGATTACCCTGCAGACTTTAAGAGTGTCTTCAGAATATGGCCATTTTGACATGAATTTAAAAATGCCTCAGATAGGACCAAAAAAGTGTCTGGAGCTATCCGTCAGGGTAAGAGTGACAACAGGTTTCCACATGTCAAAATGGGGGAAATCTTAGAAAATGGCTTAATGGTTATTCATGAGAATCGTGAGAATCGTGAGTGTATCATGGGATCTCACCTGAAATCTGTGGCTTGACTACAAACCTGTAACCTATGCTACTGTGGCCTATAGAGCTAGAAGGATGGATAACCAGGTGTGTAAAGGTGTGAGGTGGGATCCTATCCCAAATGGACAACTAATCCCTATGTACTTGTGGAGATCTGAGAGGATATGATTGGTATAAGAAACACGACTAAACTTCAACCTCCGGAGGGGTCAAGAAAATTCAATTTCGTTGTCGGCAGGATTCGAACCTGCGCAGGAAGATCCTAATGGATTTCTAGTCCATCGCCTTAACCACTCGGCCACGACAACAGTCTTGTCAGCAGTGAATGGGCCACCAGGCATAGCCTACAGAAAGTGATAATTTTACAACTGAAAGACAATGCAGTAACTCATTAACTCATTATAATGCAATAAAATGAATTGTTCCCCTCATTCATTATTAAGTACAGCTGTTTTCTAATTTCCTTGATCTTTGGTCAGCTCCAGAAGGTTTTCATTTGAGAGTGTTTATTATAAATTGTTATTTCATCATCTTATTATTACTGCTAAGCAGCATGACTCCTGAGAGGCACTAAACAACTGTCAGAAGTGGGATTTGAACCCACGCCTCCATGGGAGACTGCGACCTGAACGCAGCGCCTTAGACCGCTCGGCCATCCTGACTACAGCACAGTACCTGGGTATCGGGTTAAAGAGTATGGGGTAAAAGTAGAAATAGGCACAGCAACGCAATCACCACAGAGACCAGTAAATTTATGCACGATACCGACTTGCACTTTCAATAGTCATTTGTTTTTATCAATGAAAAACTCCAGTCATTGATTTAACCTCAATATGGCCTTCAATGGAAAAGAGTAGTAAATCGTCATTGAATGAACGCTAAACTGGCCTCAGAATATGGCCATTCTGATATAAATGATAAAATTCCTCAGATAAGACCGAAAAAGTGTCTGTAAATATCAGCAATCATCAGGGTAAGAGTGACAACAGGTCCACATGGGGGAAATCTTAACAAATGGCTTAATGGGTATTTTCAACGCAATCGTGTTATTATTTATTTTTAGGGTTTAACAAGGCAGCTCACCTGTGACCTGTGGCTTGACTTTAGATGTGGCCAGTTCGATTACCCTGCAGACTTTAAGAGTGTCTTCAGAATATGGCCATTTTGACATGAATTTAAAAATGCCTCAGATAGGACCAAAAAAGTGTCTGGAGCTATCCGTCAGGGTAAGAGTGACAACAGGTTTCCACATGTCAAAATGGGGGAAATCTTAGAAAATGGCTTAATGGTTATTCATGAGAATCGTGAGAATCGTGAGTGTATCATGGGATCTCACCTGAAATCTGTGGCTTGACTACAAACCTGTAACCTATGCTACTGTGGCCTATAGAGCTAGAAGGATGGATAACCAGGTGTGTAAAGGTGTGAGGTGGGATCCTATCCCAAATGGACAACTAATCCCTATGTACTTGTGGAGATCTGAGAGGATATGATTGGTATAAGAAACACGACTAAACTTCAACCTCCGGAGGGGTCAAGAAAATTCAATTTCGTTGTCGGCAGGATTCGAACCTGCGCAGGAAGATCCTAATGGATTTCTAGTCCATCGCCTTAACCACTCGGCCACGACAACAGTCTTGTCAGCAGTGAATGGGCCACCAGGCATAGCCTACAGAAAGTGATAATTTTACAACTGAAAGACAATGCAGTAACTCATTAACTCATTATAATGCAATAAAATGAATTGTTCCCCTCATTCATTATTAAGTACAGCTGTTTTCTAATTTCCTTGATCTTTGGTCAGCTCCAGAAGGTTTTCATTTGAGAGTGTTTATTATAAATTGTTATTTCATCATCTTATTATTACTGCTAAGCAGCATGACTCCTGAGAGGCACTAAACAACTGTCAGAAGTGGGATTTGAACCCACGCCTCCATGGGAGACTGCGACCTGAACGCAGCGCCTTAGACCGCTCGGCCATCCTGACTACAGCACAGTACCTGGGTATCGGGTTAAAGAGTATGGGGTAAAAGTAGAAATAGGCACAGCAACGCAATCACCACAGAGACCAGTAAATTTATGCACGATACCGACTTGCACTTTCAATAGTCATTTGTTTTTATCAATGAAAAACTCCAGTCATTGATTTAACCTCAATATGGCCTTCAATGGAAAAGAGTAGTAAATCGTCATTGAATGAACGCTAAACTGGCCTCAGAATATGGCCATTCTGATATAAATGATAAAATTCCTCAGATAAGACCGAAAAAGTGTCTGTAAATATCAGCAATCATCAGGGTAAGAGTGACAACAGGTCCACATGGGGGAAATCTTAACAAATGGCTTAATGGGTATTTTCAACGCAATCGTGTTATTATTTATTTTTAGGGTTTAACAAGGCAGCTCACCTGTGACCTGTGGCTTGACTTTAGATGTGGCCAGTTCGATTACCCTGCAGACTTTAAGAGTGTCTTCAGAATATGGCCATTTTGACATGAATTTAAAAATGCCTCAGATAGGACCAAAAAAGTGTCTGGAGCTATCCGTCAGGGTAAGAGTGACAACAGGTTTCCACATGTCAAAATGGGGGAAATCTTAGAAAATGGCTTAATGGTTATTCATGAGAATCGTGTAGAATCGTGAGTGTATCATGGGATCTCACCTGAAATCTGTGGCTTGACTACAAACCTGTAACCTATGCTACTGTGGCCTATAGAGCTAGAAGGATGGATAACCAGGTGTGTAAAGGTGTGAGGTGGGATCCTATCCCAAATGGACAACTAATCCCTATGTACTTGTGGAGATCTGAGAGGATATGATTGGTATAAGAAACACGACTAAACTTCAACCTCCGGAGGGGTCAAGAAAATTCAATTTCGTTGTCGGCAGGATTCGAACCTGCGCAGGAAGATCCTAATGGATTTCTAGTCCATCGCCTTAACCACTCGGCCACGACAACAGTCTTGTCAGCAGTGAATGGGCCACCAGGCATAGCCTACAGAAAGTGATAATTTTACAACTGAAAGACAATGCAGTAACTCATTAACTCATTATAATGCAATAAAATGAATTGTTCCCCTCATTCATTATTAAGTACAGCTGTTTTCTAATTTCCTTGATCTTTGGTCAGCTCCAGAAGGTTTTCATTTGAGAGTGTTTATTATAAATTGTTATTTCATCATCTTATTATTACTGCTAAGCAGCATGACTCCTGAGAGGCACTAAACAACTGTCAGAAGTGGGATTTGAACCCACGCCTCCATGGGAGACTGCGACCTGAACGCAGCGCCTTAGACCGCTCGGCCATCCTGACTACAGCACAGTACCTGGGTATCGGGTTAAAGAGTATGGGGTAAAAGTAGAAATAGGCACAGCAACGCAATCACCACAGAGACCAGTAAATTTATGCACGATACCGACTTGCACTTTCAATAGTCATTTGTTTTTATCAATGAAAAACTCCAGTCATTGATTTAACCTCAATATGGCCTTCAATGGAAAAGAGTAGTAAATCGTCATTGAATGAACGCTAAACTGGCCTCAGAATATGGCCATTCTGATATAAATGATAAAATTCCTCAGATAAGACTGAAAAAGTGTCTGTAAATATCAGCAATCATCAGGGTAAGAGTGACAACAGGTCCACATGGGGGAAATCTTAACAAATGGCTTAATGGGTATTTTCAACGCAATCGTGTTATTATTTATTTTTAGGGTTTAACAAGGCAGCTCACCTGTGACCTGTGGCTTGACTTTAGATGTGGCCAGTTCGATTACCCTGCAGACTTTAAGAGTGTCTTCAGAATATGGCCATTTTGACATGAATTTAAAAATGCCTCAGATAGGACCAAAAAAGTGTCTGGAGCTATCCGTCAGGGTAAGAGTGACAACAGGTTTCCACATGTCAAAATGGGGGAAATCTTAGAAAATGGCTTAATGGTTATTCATGAGAATCGTGAGAATCGTGAGTGTATCATGGGATCTCACCTGAAATCTGTGGCTTGACTACAAACCTGTAACCTATGCTACTGTGGCCTATAGAGCTAGAAGGATGGATAACCAGGTGTGTAAAGGTGTGAGGTGGGATCCTATCCCAAATGGACAACTAATCCCTATGTACTTGTGGAGATCTGAGAGGATATGATTGGTATAAGAAACACGACTAAACTTCAACCTCCGGAGGGGTCAAGAAAATTCAATTTCGTTGTCGGCAGGATTCGAACCTGCGCAGGAAGATCCTAATGGATTTCTAGTCCATCGCCTTAACCACTCGGCCACGACAACAGTCTTGTCAGCAGTGAATGGGCCACCAGGCATAGCCTACAGAAAGTGATAATTTTACAACTGAAAGACAATGCAGTAACTCATTAACTCATTATAATGCAATAAAATGAATTGTTCCCCTCATTCATTATTAAGTACAGCTGTTTTCTAATTTCCTTGATCTTTGGTCAGCTCCAGAAGGTTTTCATTTGAGAGTGTTTATTATAAATTGTTATTTCATCATCTTATTATTACTGCTAAGCAGCATGACTCCTGAGAGGCACTAAACAACTGTCAGAAGTGGGATTTGAACCCACGCCTCCATGGGAGACTGCGACCTGAACGCAGCGCCTTAGACCGCTCGGCCATCCTGACTACAGCACAGTACCTGGGTATCGGGTTAAAGAGTATGGGGTAAAAGTAGAAATAGGCACAGCAACGCAATCACCACAGAGACCAGTAAATTTATGCACGATACCGACTTGCACTTTCAATAGTCATTTGTTTTTATCAATGAAAAACTCCAGTCATTGATTTAACCTCAATATGGCCTTCAATGGAAAAGAGTAGTAAATCGTCATTGAATGAACGCTAAACTGGCCTCAGAATATGGCCATTCTGATATAAATGATAAAATTCCTCAGATAAGACCGAAAAAGTGTCTGTAAATATCAGCAATCATCAGGGTAAGAGTGACAACAGGTCCACATGGGGGAAATCTTAACAAATGGCTTAATGGGTATTTTCAACGCAATCGTGTTATTATTTATTTTTAGGGTTTAACAAGGCAGCTCACCTGTGACCTGTGGCTTGACTTTAGATGTGGCCAGTTCGATTACCCTGCAGACTTTAAGAGTGTCTTCAGAATATGGCCATTTTGACATGAATTTAAAAATGCCTCAGATAGGACCAAAAAAGTGTCTGGAGCTATCCGTCAGGGTAAGAGTGACAACAGGTTTCCACATGTCAAAATGGGGGAAATCTTAGAAAATGGCTTAATGGTTATTCATGAGAATCGTGAGAATCGTGAGTGTATCATGGGATCTCACCTGAAATCTGTGGCTTGACTACAAACCTGTAACCTATGCTACTGTGGCCTATAGAGCTAGAAGGATGGATAACCAGGTGTGTAAAGGTGTGAGGTGGGATCCTATCCCAAATGGACAACTAATCCCTATGTACTTGTGGAGATCTGTTAAAGTCTGGCAGGGTAATCGAACTGGCCACATCTAAGTCAAGCCACAGGGTCACAGGTGAGCTGCCTTGTTAAACCCTAAAAATAAATAATAACACGATTGCGTTGAAAATACCCATTAAGCCATTTGTTAAGATTTCCCCATGTGGACCTGTTGTCACTCTTACCCTGATGATTGCTGATATTTACAGACACTTTTTCGGTCTTATCTGAGGAATTTTATCATTTATATCAGAATGGCCATATTCTAGGCAGTTTAGCGTTCATTCAATGACGATTTACTACTCTTTTCCATTGAAGGCCATAATTGAGGTTAAATCAATGACTGGAGTTTTTCATTGATAAAACAAATGACTATTGAAAGTGCAAGTCGGTATCGTGCATACAATTTACTGGTCTCTGTGGTGATTGCGTTGCTGTGCCTATTTCTACTTTTACCCCATACTCTTTAACCCGATACCCAGGTACTGTGCTGTAGTCAGGATGGCCGAGCGGTCTAAGGCGCTGCGTTCAGGTCGCAGTCTCCCATGGAGGCGTGGGTTCAAATCCCACTTCTGACAGTTGTTTAGTGCCTCTCAGGAGTCATGCTGCTTAGCAGTAATAATAAGATGATGAAATAACAATTTATAATAAACACTCTCAAATGAAAACCTTCTGGAGCTGACCAAAGATCAAGGAAATTAGAAAACAGCTGTACTTAATAATGAATGAGGGGAACAATTCATTTTATTGCATTATAATGAGTTAATGAGTTACTGCATTGTCTTTCAGTTGTAAAATTATCACTTTCTGTAGGCTATGCCTGGTGGCCCATTCACTGCTGACAAGACTGTTGTCGTGGCCGAGTGGTTAAGGCGATGGACTAGAAATCCATTAGGATCTTCCTGCGCAGGTTCGAATCCTGCCGACAACGAAATTGAATTTTCTTGACCCCTCCGGAGGTTGAAGTTTAGTCGTGTTTCTTATACCAATCATATCCTCTCAGATCTCCACAAGTACATAGGGATTAGTTGTCCATTTGGGATAGGATCCCACCTCACACCTTTACACACCTGGTTATCCATCCTTCTAGCTCTATAGGCCACAGTAGCATAGGTTACAGGTTTGTAGTCAAGCCACAGATTTCAGGTGAGATCCCATGATACACTCACGATTCTCACGATTCTCATGAATAACCATTAAGCCATTTTCTAAGATTTCCCCCATTTTGACATGTGGAAACCTGTTGTCACTCTTACCCTGACGGATAGCTCCAGACACTTTTTTGGTCCTATCTGAGGCATTTTTAAATTCATGTCAAAATGGCCATATTCTGAAGACACTCTTAAAGTCTGCAGGGTAATCGAACTGGCCACATCTAAAGTCAAGCCACAGGTCACAGGTGAGCTGCCTTGTTAAACCCTAAAAATAAATAATAACACGATTGCGTTGAAAATACCCATTAAGCCATTTGTTAAGATTTCCCCCATGTGGACCTGTTGTCACTCTTACCCTGATGATTGCTGATATTTACAGACACTTTTTCGGTCTTATCTGAGGAATTTTATCATTTATATCAGAATGGCCATATTCTGAGGCCAGTTTAGCGTTCATTCAATGACGATTTACTACTCTTTTCCATTGAAGGCCATATTGAGGTTAAATCAATGACTGGAGTTTTTCATTGATAAAAACAAATGACTATTGAAAGTGCAAGTCGGTATCGTGCATAAATTTACTGGTCTCTGTGGTGATTGCGTTGCTGTGCCTATTTCTACTTTTACCCCATACTCTTTAACCCGATACCCAGGTACTGTGCTGTAGTCAGGATGGCCGAGCGGTCTAAGGCGCTGCGTTCAGGTCGCAGTCTCCCATGGAGGCGTGGGTTCAAATCCCACTTCTGACAGTTGTTTAGTGCCTCTCAGGAGTCATGCTGCTTAGCAGTAATAATAAGATGATGAAATAACAATTTATAATAAACACTCTCAAATGAAAACCTTCTGGAGCTGACCAAAGATCAAGGAAATTAGAAAACAGCTGTACTTAATAATGAATGAGGGGAACAATTCATTTTATTGCATTATAATGAGTTAATGAGTTACTGCATTGTCTTTCAGTTGTAAAATTATCACTTTCTGTAGGCTATGCCTGGTGGCCCATTCACTGCTGACAAGACTGTTGTCGTGGCCGAGTGGTTAAGGCGATGGACTAGAAATCCATTAGGATCTTCCTGCGCAGGTTCGAATCCTGCCGACAACGAAATTGAATTTTCTTGACCCCTCCGGAGGTTGAAGTTTAGTCGTGTTTCTTATACCAATCATATCCTCTCAGATCTCCACAAGTACATAGGGATTAGTTGTCCATTTGGGATAGGATCCCACCTCACACCTTTACACACCTGGTTATCCATCCTTCTAGCTCTATAGGCCACAGTAGCATAGGTTACAGGTTTGTAGTCAAGCCACAGATTTCAGGTGAGATCCCATGATACACTCACGATTCTCACGATTCTCATGAATAACCATTAAGCCATTTTCTAAGATTTCCCCCATTTTGACATGTGGAAACCTGTTGTCACTCTTACCCTGACGGATAGCTCCAGACACTTTTTTGGTCCTATCTGAGGCATTTTTAAATTCATGTCAAAATGGCCATATTCTGAAGACACTCTTAAAGTCTGCAGGGTAATCGAACTGGCCACATCTAAAGTCAAGCCACAGGTCACAGGTGAGCTGCCTTGTTAAACCCTAAAAATAAATAATAACACGATTGCGTTGAAAATACCCATTAAGCCATTTGTTAAGATTTCCCCCATGTGGACCTGTTGTCACTCTTACCCTGATGATTGCTGATATTTACAGACACTTTTTCGGTCTTATCTGAGGAATTTTATCATTTATATCAGAATGGCCATATTCTGAGGCCAGTTTAGCGTTCATTCAATGACGATTTACTACTCTTTTCCATTGAAGGCCATATTGAGGTTAAATCAATGACTGGAGTTTTTCATTGATAAAAACAAATGACTATTGAAAGTGCAAGTCGGTATCGTGCATAAATTTACTGGTCTCTGTGGTGATTGCGTTGCTGTGCCTATTTCTACTTTTACCCCATACTCTTTAACCCGATACCCAGGTACTGTGCTGTAGTCAGGATGGCCGAGCGGTCTAAGGCGCTGCGTTCAGGTCGCAGTCTCCCATGGAGGCGTGGGTTCAAATCCCACTTCTGACAGTTGTTTAGTGCCTCTCAGGAGTCATGCTGCTTAGCAGTAATAATAAGATGATGAAATAACAATTTATAATAAACACTCTCAAATGAAAACCTTCTGGAGCTGACCAAAGATCAAGGAAATTAGAAAACAGCTGTACTTAATAATGAATGAGGGGAACAATTCATTTTATTGCATTATAATGAGTTAATGAGTTACTGCATTGTCTTTCAGTTGTAAAATTATCACTTTCTGTAGGCTATGCCTGGTGGCCCATTCACTGCTGACAAGACTGTTGTCGTGGCCGAGTGGTTAAGGCGATGGACTAGAAATCCATTAGGATCTTCCTGCGCAGGTTCGAATCCTGCCGACAACGAAATTGAATTTTCTTGACCCCTCCGGAGGTTGAAGTTTAGTCGTGTTTCTTATACCAATCATATCCTCTCAGATCTCCACAAGTACATAGGGATTAGTTGTCCATTTGGGATAGGATCCCACCTCACACCTTTACACACCTGGTTATCCATCCTTCTAGCTCTATAGGCCACAGTAGCATAGGTTACAGGTTTGTAGTCAAGCCACAGATTTCAGGTGAGATCCCATGATACACTCACGATTCTCACGATTCTCATGAATAACCATTAAGCCATTTTCTAAGATTTCCCCCATTTTGACATGTGGAAACCTGTTGTCACTCTTACCCTGACGGATAGCTCCAGACACTTTTTTGGTCCTATCTGAGGCATTTTTAAATTCATGTCAAAATGGCCATATTCTGAAGACACTCTTAAAGTCTGCAGGGTAATCGAACTGGCCACATCTAAAGTCAAGCCACAGGTCACAGGTGAGCTGCCTTGTTAAACCCTAAAAATAAATAATAACACGATTGCGTTGAAAATACCCATTAAGCCATTTGTTAAGATTTCCCCCATGTGGACCTGTTGTCACTCTTACCCTGATGATTGCTGATATTTACAGACACTTTTTCGGTCTTATCTGAGGAATTTTATCATTTATATCAGAATGGCCATATTCTGAGGCCAGTTTAGCGTTCATTCAATGACGATTTACTACTCTTTTCCATTGAAGGCCATATTGAGGTTAAATCAATGACTGGAGTTTTTCATTGATAAAAACAAATGACTATTGAAAGTGCAAGTCGGTATCGTGCATAAATTTACTGGTCTCTGTGGTGATTGCGTTGCTGTGCCTATTTCTACTTTTACCCCATACTCTTTAACCCGATACCCAGGTACTGTGCTGTAGTCAGGATGGCCGAGCGGTCTAAGGCGCTGCGTTCAGGTCGCAGTCTCCCATGGAGGCGTGGGTTCAAATCCCACTTCTGACAGTTGTTTAGTGCCTCTCAGGAGTCATGCTGCTTAGCAGTAATAATAAGATGATGAAATAACAATTTATAATAAACACTCTCAAATGAAAACCTTCTGGAGCTGACCAAAGATCAAGGAAATTAGAAAACAGCTGTACTTAATAATGAATGAGGGGAACAATTCATTTTATTGCATTATAATGAGTTAATGAGTTACTGCATTGTCTTTCAGTTGTAAAATTATCACTTTCTGTAGGCTATGCCTGGTGGCCCATTCACTGCTGACAAGACTGTTGTCGTGGCCGAGTGGTTAAGGCGATGGACTAGAAATCCATTAGGATCTTCCTGCGCAGGTTCGAATCCTGCCGACAACGAAATTGAATTTTCTTGACCCCTCCGGAGGTTGAAGTTTAGTCGTGTTTCTTATACCAATCATATCCTCTCAGATCTCCACAAGTACATAGGGATTAGTTGTCCATTTGGGATAGGATCCCACCTCACACCTTTACACACCTGGTTATCCATCCTTCTAGCTCTATAGGCCACAGTAGCATAGGTTACAGGTTTGTAGTCAAGCCACAGATTTCAGGTGAGATCCCATGATACACTCACGATTCTCACGATTCTCATGAATAACCATTAAGCCATTTTCTAAGATTTCCCCCATTTTGACATGTGGAAACCTGTTGTCACTCTTACCCTGACGGATAGCTCCAGACACTTTTTTGGTCCTATCTGAGGCATTTTTAAATTCATGTCAAAATGGCCATATTCTGAAGACACTCTTAAAGTCTGCAGGGTAATCGAACTGGCCACATCTAAAGTCAAGCCACAGGTCACAGGTGAGCTGCCTTGTTAAACCCTAAAAATAAATAATAACACGATTGCGTTGAAAATACCCATTAAGCCATTTGTTAAGATTTCCCCCATGTGGACCTGTTGTCACTCTTACCCTGATGATTGCTGATATTTACAGACACTTTTTCGGTCTTATCTGAGGAATTTTATCATTTATATCAGAATGGCCATATTCTGAGGCCAGTTTAGCGTTCATTCAATGACGATTTACTACTCTTTTCCATTGAAGGCCATATTGAGGTTAAATCAATGACTGGAGTTTTTCATTGATAAAAACAAATGACTATTGAAAGTGCAAGTCGGTATCGTGCATAAATTTACTGGTCTCTGTGGTGATTGCGTTGCTGTGCCTATTTCTACTTTTACCCCATACTCTTTAACCCGATACCCAGGTACTGTGCTGTAGTCAGGATGGCCGAGCGGTCTAAGGCGCTGCGTTCAGGTCGCAGTCTCCCATGGAGGCGTGGGTTCAAATCCCACTTCTGACAGTTGTTTAGTGCCTCTCAGGAGTCATGCTGCTTAGCAGTAATAATAAGATGATGAAATAACAATTTATAATAAACACTCTCAAATGAAAACCTTCTGGAGCTGACCAAAGATCAAGGAAATTAGAAAACAGCTGTACTTAATAATGAATGAGGGGAACAATTCATTTTATTGCATTATAATGAGTTAATGAGTTACTGCATTGTCTTTCAGTTGTAAAATTATCACTTTCTGTAGGCTATGCCTGGTGGCCCATTCACTGCTGACAAGACTGTTGTCGTGGCCGAGTGGTTAAGGCGATGGACTAGAAATCCATTAGGATCTTCCTGCGCAGGTTCGAATCCTGCCGACAACGAAATTGAATTTTCTTGACCCCTCCGGAGGTTGAAGTTTAGTCGTGTTTCTTATACCAATCATATCCTCTCAGATCTCCACAAGTACATAGGGATTAGTTGTCCATTTGGGATAGGATCCCACCTCACACCTTTACACACCTGGTTATCCATCCTTCTAGCTCTATAGGCCACAGTAGCATAGGTTACAGGTTTGTAGTCAAGCCACAGATTTCAGGTGAGATCCCATGATACACTCAACAATACAACAACACGATTCTCATGAATAACCATTAAGCCATTTTCTAAGATTTCCCCCATTTTGACATGTGGAAACCTGTTGTCACTCTTACCCTGACGGATAGCTCCAGACACTTTTTTGGTCCTATCTGAGGCATTTTTAAATTCATGTCAAAATGGCCATATTCTGAAGACACTCTTAAAGTCTGCAGGGTAATCGAACTGGCCACATCTAAAGTCAAGCCACAGGTCACAGGTGAGCTGCCTTGTTAAACCCTAAAAATAAATAATAACACGATTGCGTTGAAAATACCCATTAAGCCATTTGTTAAGATTTCCCCCATGTGGACCTGTTGTCACTCTTACCCTGATGATTGCTGATATTTACAGACACTTTTTCGGTCTTATCTGAGGAATTTTATCATTTATATCAGAATGGCCATATTCTGAGGCCAGTTTAGCGTTCATTCAATGACGATTTACTACTCTTTTCCATTGAAGGCCATATTGAGGTTAAATCAATGACTGGAGTTTTTCATTGATAAAAACAAATGACTATTGAAAGTGCAAGTCGGTATCGTGCATACATTTACTGGTCTCTGTGGTGATTGCGTTGCTGTGCCTATTTCTACTTTTACCCCATACTCTTTAACCCGATACCCAGGTACTGTGCTGTAGTCAGGATGGCCGAGCGGTCTAAGGCGCTGCGTTCAGGTCGCAGTCTCCCATGGAGGCGTGGGTTCAAATCCCACTTCTGACAGTTGTTTAGTGCCTCTCAGGAGTCATGCTGCTTAGCAGTAATAATAAGATGATGAAATAACAATTTATAATAAACACTCTCAAATGAAAACCTTCTGGAGCTGACCAAAGATCAAGGAAATTAGAAAACAGCTGTACTTAATAATGAATGAGGGGAACAATTCATTTTATTGCATTATAATGAGTTAATGAGTTACTGCATTGTCTTTCAGTTGTAAAATTATCACTTTCTGTAGGCTATGCCTGGTGGCCCATTCACTGCTGACAAGACTGTTGTCGTGGCCGAGTGGTTAAGGCGATGGACTAGAAATCCATTAGGATCTTCCTGCGCAGGTTCGAATCCTGCCGACAACGAAATTGAATTTTCTTGACCCCTCCGGAGGTTGAAGTTTAGTCGTGTTTCTTATACCAATCATATCCTCTCAGATCTCCACAAGTACATAGGGATTAGTTGTCCATTTGGGATAGGATCCCACCTCACACCTTTACACACCTGGTTATCCATCCTTCTAGCTCTATAGGCCACAGTAGCATAGGTTACAGGTTTGTAGTCAAGCCACAGATTTCAGGTGAGATCCCATGATACACTCACGATTCTCACGATTCTCATGAATAACCATTAAGCCATTTTCTAAGATTTCCCCCATTTTGACATGTGGAAACCTGTTGTCACTCTTACCCTGACGGATAGCTCCAGACACTTTTTTGGTCCTATCTGAGGCATTTTTAAATTCATGTCAAAATGGCCATATTCTGAAGACACTCTTAAAGTCTGCAGGGTAATCGAACTGGCCACATCTAAAGTCAAGCCACAGGTCACAGGTGAGCTGCCTTGTTAAACCCTAAAAATAAATAATAACACGATTGCGTTGAAAATACCCATTAAGCCATTTGTTAAGATTTCCCCCATGTGGACCTGTTGTCACTCTTACCCTGATGATTGCTGATATTTACAGACACTTTTTCGGTCTTATCTGAGGAATTTTATCATTTATATCAGAATGGCCATATTCTGAGGCCAGTTTAGCGTTCATTCAATGACGATTTACTACTCTTTTCCATTGAAGGCCATATTGAGGTTAAATCAATGACTGGAGTTTTTCATTGATAAAAACAAATGACTATTGAAAGTGCAAGTCGGTATCGTGCATACATTTACTGGTCTCTGTGGTGATTGCGTTGCTGTGCCTATTTCTACTTTTACCCCATACTCTTTAACCCGATACCCAGGTACTGTGCTGTAGTCAGGATGGCCGAGCGGTCTAAGGCGCTGCGTTCAGGTCGCAGTCTCCCATGGAGGCGTGGGTTCAAATCCCACTTCTGACAGTTGTTTAGTGCCTCTCAGGAGTCATGCTGCTTAGCAGTAATAATAAGATGATGAAATAACAATTTATAATAAACACTCTCAAATGAAAACCTTCTGGAGCTGACCAAAGATCAAGGAAATTAGAAAACAGCTGTACTTAATAATGAATGAGGGGAACAATTCATTTTATTGCATTATAATGAGTTAATGAGTTACTGCATTGTCTTTCAGTTGTAAAATTATCACTTTCTGTAGGCTATGCCTGGTGGCCCATTCACTGCTGACAAGACTGTTGTCGTGGCCGAGTGGTTAAGGCGATGGACTAGAAATCCATTAGGATCTTCCTGCGCAGGTTCGAATCCTGCCGACAACGAAATTGAATTTTCTTGACCCCTCCGGAGGTTGAAGTTTAGTCGTGTTTCTTATACCAATCATATCCTCTCAGATCTCCACAAGTACATAGGGATTAGTTGTCCATTTGGGATAGGATCCCACCTCACACCTTTACACACCTGGTTATCCATCCTTCTAGCTCTATAGGCCACAGTAGCATAGGTTACAGGTTTGTAGTCAAGCCACAGATTTCAGGTGAGATCCCATGATACACTCACGATTCTCACGATTCTCATGAATAACCATTAAGCCATTTTCTAAGATTTCCCCCATTTTGACATGTGGAAACCTGTTGTCACTCTTACCCTGACGGATAGCTCCAGACACTTTTTTGGTCCTATCTGAGGCATTTTTAAATTCATGTCAAAATGGCCATATTCTGAAGACACTCTTAAAGTCTGCAGGGTAATCGAACTGGCCACATCTAAAGTCAAGCCACAGGTCACAGGTGAGCTGCCTTGTTAAACCCTAAAAATAAATAATAACACGATTGCGTTGAAAATACCCATTAAGCCATTTGTTAAGATTTCCCCCATGTGGACCTGTTGTCACTCTTACCCTGATGATTGCTGATATTTACAGACACTTTTTCGGTCTTATCTGAGGAATTTTATCATTTATATCAGAATGGCCATATTCTGAGGCCAGTTTAGCGTTCATTCAATGACGATTTACTACTCTTTTCCATTGAAGGCCATATTGAGGTTAAATCAATGACTGGAGTTTTTCATTGATAAAAACAAATGACTATTGAAAGTGCAAGTCGGTATCGTGCATACATTTACTGGTCTCTGTGGTGATTGCGTTGCTGTGCCTATTTCTACTTTTACCCCATACTCTTTAACCCGATACCCAGGTACTGTGCTGTAGTCAGGATGGCCGAGCGGTCTAAGGCGCTGCGTTCAGGTCGCAGTCTCCCATGGAGGCGTGGGTTCAAATCCCACTTCTGACAGTTGTTTAGTGCCTCTCAGGAGTCATGCTGCTTAGCAGTAATAATAAGATGATGAAATAACAATTTATAATAAACACTCTCAAATGAAAACCTTCTGGAGCTGACCAAAGATCAAGGAAATTAGAAAACAGCTGTACTTAATAATGAATGAGGGGAACAATTCATTTTATTGCATTATAATGAGTTAATGAGTTACTGCATTGTCTTTCAGTTGTAAAATTATCACTTTCTGTAGGCTATGCCTGGTGGCCCATTCACTGCTGACAAGACTGTTGTCGTGGCCGAGTGGTTAAGGCGATGGACTAGAAATCCATTAGGATCTTCCTGCGCAGGTTCGAATCCTGCCGACAACGAAATTGAATTTTCTTGACCCCTCCGGAGGTTGAAGTTTAGTCGTGTTTCTTATACCAATCATATCCTCTCAGATCTCCACAAGTACATAGGGATTAGTTGTCCATTTGGGATAGGATCCCACCTCACACCTTTACACACCTGGTTATCCATCCTTCTAGCTCTATAGGCCACAGTAGCATAGGTTACAGGTTTGTAGTCAAGCCACAGATTTCAGGTGAGATCCCATGATACACTCAACAATACAACAACACGATTCTCATGAATAACCATGAAGCCATTTTCTAAGATTTCCCCCATTTTGACATGTGGACCTGTTGTCACTCTTACCCTGACGGATAGCTCCAGACACTTTTTTGGTCCTATCTGAGGCATTTTATCATTTATATCAGAATGGCCATATTCTGAGGCCAGTTTAGCGTTCATTCAATGACGATTTACTACTCTTTTCCATTGAAGGCCATATTGAGGTTAAATCAATGACTGGAGTTTTTCATTGATAAAAACAAATGACTATTGAAAGTGCAAGTCGGTATCGTGCATACATTTACTGGTCTCTGTGGTGATTGCGTTGCTGTGCCTATTTCTACTTTTACCCCATACTCTTTAACCCGATACCCAGGTACTGTGCTGTAGTCAGGATGGCCGAGCGGTCTAAGGCGCTGCGTTCAGGTCGCAGTCTCCCATGGAGGCGTGGGTTCAAATCCCACTTCTGACAGTTGTTTAGTGCCTCTCAGGAGTCATGCTGCTTAGCAGTAATAATAAGATGATGAAATAACAATTTATAATAAACACTCTCAAATGAAAACCTTCTGGAGCTGACCAAAGATCAAGGAAATTAGAAAACAGCTGTACTTAATAATGAATGAGGGGAACAATTCATTTTATTGCATTATAATGAGTTAATGAGTTACTGCATTGTCTTTCAGTTGTAAAATTATCACTTTCTGTAGGCTATGCCTGGTGGCCCATTCACTGCTGACAAGACTGTTGTCGTGGCCGAGTGGTTAAGGCGATGGACTAGAAATCCATTAGGATCTTCCTGCGCAGGTTCGAATCCTGCCGACAACGAAATTGAATTTTCTTGACCCCTCCGGAGGTTGAAGTTTAGTCGTGTTTCTTATACCAATCATATCCTCTCAGATCTCCACAAGTACATAGGGATTAGTTGTCCATTTGGGATAGGATCCCACCTCACACCTTTACACACCTGGTTATCCATCCTTCTAGCTCTATAGGCCACAGTAGCATAGGTTACAGGTTTGTAGTCAAGCCACAGATTTCAGGTGAGATCCCATGATACACTCAACAATACAACAACACGATTCTCATGAATAACCATGAAGCCATTTTCTAAGATTTCCCCCATTTTGACATGTGGACCTGTTGTCACTCTTACCCTGACGGATAGCTCCAGACACTTTTTTGGTCCTATCTGAGGCATTTTATCATTTATATCAGAATGGCCATATTCTGAGGCCAGTTTAGCGTTCATTCAATGACGATTTACTACTCTTTTCCATTGAAGGCCATATTGAGGTTAAATCAATGACTGGAGTTTTTCATTGATAAAAACAAATGACTATTGAAAGTGCAAGTCGGTATCGTGCATACATTTACTGGTCTCTGTGGTGATTGCGTTGCTGTGCCTATTTCTACTTTTACCCCATACTCTTTAACCCGATACCCAGGTACTGTGCTGTAGTCAGGATGGCCGAGCGGTCTAAGGCGCTGCGTTCAGGTCGCAGTCTCCCATGGAGGCGTGGGTTCAAATCCCACTTCTGACAGTTGTTTAGTGCCTCTCAGGAGTCATGCTGCTTAGCAGTAATAATAAGATGATGAAATAACAATTTATAATAAACACTCTCAAATGAAAACCTTCTGGAGCTGACCAAAGATCAAGGAAATTAGAAAACAGCTGTACTTAATAATGAATGAGGGGAACAATTCATTTTATTGCATTATAATGAGTTAATGAGTTACTGCATTGTCTTTCAGTTGTAAAATTATCACTTTCTGTAGGCTATGCCTGGTGGCCCATTCACTGCTGACAAGACTGTTGTCGTGGCCGAGTGGTTAAGGCGATGGACTAGAAATCCATTAGGATCTTCCTGCGCAGGTTCGAATCCTGCCGACAACGAAATTGAATTTTCTTGACCCCTCCGGAGGTTGAAGTTTAGTCGTGTTTCTTATACCAATCATATCCTCTCAGATCTCCACAAGTACATAGGGATTAGTTGTCCATTTGGGATAGGATCCCACCTCACACCTTTACACACCTGGTTATCCATCCTTCTAGCTTTATAGACCACAGTAGCATAGGTTACAGGTTTGTAGTCAAGCCACAGATTTCAGGTGAGATCCCATGATACACTCAACAATACAACAACACGATTCTCATGAATAACCATGAAGCCATTTTCTAAGATTTCCCCCATTTTGACATGTGGACCTGTTGTCACTCTTACCCTGACGGATAGCTCCAGACACTTTTTTGGTCCTATCTGAGGCATTTATCATTTATATCAGAATGGCCATATTCTGAGGCCAGTTTAGCGTTCATTCAATGACGATTTACTACTCTTTTCCATTGAAGGCCATATTGAGGTTAAATCAATGACTGGAGTTTTTCATGATAAAACAAATGACTATTGAAAGTGCAAGTCGGTATCGTGCATACATTTACTGGTCTCTGTGGTGATTGCGTTGCTGTGCCTATTCTACTTTTACCCCATACTCTTTAACCCGATACCCAGGTACTGTGCTGTAGTCAGGATGGCCGAGCGGTCTAAGGCCGCTGCGTTCAGGTCGCAGTCTCCATGGAGGCGTGGGTTCAAATCCCACTTCTGACAGTTGTTTAGTGCCTCTCAGGAGTCATGCTGCTTAGCAGTAATAATAAGATGATGAAATAACAATTTATAATAAACACTCTCAAATGAAAACCTTCTGGAGCTGACCAAAGATCAAGGAAATTAGAAAACAGCTGTACTTAATAATGAAAATGAGGGAACAATTCATTTTATTGCATTTATAATGAGTAATGAGTTACTGACAATGTCTTTTCAGTTGCTATAAAATTATCACTTTCTGTAGGCTATGCCTGGTGGCCATTCACTGCTGACAAGACTGTTGTCGTGGCCGAGTGGTTAAGGCGATGGACTAGAAATCCATTAGATCTTCCTGCGCAGGTTCGAATCCTGCCGACAACGAAATTGAATTTTCTTC
>NW_022263163.1:0-77476 GCF_002021735.2 Oncorhynchus kisutch
AGAGAGAGAGAGAAGAGAGAGAGAGAGAGAGAGAGAGAGAGAGAGAGAGAGAGAGAGAGAGAGAGAGAGAGAGAGAGAGAGAGATGGGCTTAACATAGACTAAACAGAAATAGACATGTTCAGTAAACATGTGTACTGCCCGTGGGGTAGTGATGACTGCATATAGTTCAGACGTATCTCACCACTAGTAGAGACTCAGGATCTTGGGACTTGCCTTTGCATTAAGGTTGTCATCCAGCAGCACGTTATTGGGCTTCAGGTCGCGATGCAGAAGTGGCTGAGGAAGGTTGTGAAGGAAGTTAATTCCAGAGCGATCTGGTGGGCCAGGCGGAAGGCCAGGGGCCAGGGTGGGGGCCAGAGAGGCTGGCCTGGAGGGTGGCCAGGGAGCCTATGTTCATTAACTCCATCACAATACCCAGCTGGGTGGAGAGGCCTCTACCTGGAGAGGGAGGGCACCCCTGGTACACCCCCAGAATCCTCACCACATGGGGGCTCCCTCCCTTCTGCATATTCTTTACCTCCTTAAGCAGGGACGTGCTAGAGCTGGAATGAGGTGTGTGTGTGTTTGTGGGGGGGGGGATAAAGACAGGGATTATAGTCCATGAGCCAAGCCAACAAGTTATTTATCACATACTGCACACCCTTTAGAGTCACAGCTATCCATCAGACTCATTTTTGGGAAAGGTTCAGGTCAACATAACTTTAGGTTAAATATTAGAATTAACTTTATAAATTGCTTTAAAGAAGAAACATACATTTGAACTTTGTTTGACGAGTGGTTCTGAAAGGTCATGAAATGACCTTTCTAATGATATATAACATAACCCACTTTGAAAGGACCAGCTACAACTATTGTTTAAAATCAGCCATATTGTGCCATTGACGTTAGACTGTTGGAAGTTTAGCCATAGAATTCCACGAAGAAGGGACGCTATGTTTGTGGATTGTACACTTTGTTGATAGAGGCACCACATGTCACACACACAGCTAGAACATGGTTTTAAAAAAGATTTGTAGATACAGGGCCATCACAGGATGGACACAATAACCCGACAGATATATGGCCGCCAAACAACTCAATGAGGTCTTATTGGATTCCGTCGCAGTGGGGTGTGTGTGTGTGGGGGATGGGAGGATAACACAGGCGCCGTTTGATGGTGAGGTATTTCAGATCGAGAGAACAAAAGGACTTGACTTCTTGTACGTTACTACGGTGACTTAATCATGAAACAAACACCTCCTATTCTTTTTCCCCAGAGGGTTCTTCCTTCCTGTCTGTATGATGGACGGAGAACCCCGCTGGCTGAATGGACAGGGACGGTATATCCGGAGAGAGTAAAACAGAGTCCCTGATATCTTTCTGTACCCCAGGGGGGGGAAATACTGTACCCTAACCGTAACCTTATTTTTAAGAGTGTAGGTTCACCCCTTCCACATATTCTAGACTGACCCTTCAGCCCTGCATCTACAGATGTTTTTAAAAGCCTGTTCTAGCTGTCTGTGTGAAATGCGGTGCCTCTACCACCACAGCTACAATACAAAGCATAGCTTCTTCTCTTCGTGGAATGTCAATGCTGCCATTTTCCCAATGTTTTAATAGTTGTAGCTGGTATTTTCAAAGTAGGTTATATTACATATAAGTTGAAAGGTCATTTCATGATCTTTTAGAACTACTTGTATGATGAGGGTTTTCTTGTTAAAGCAATTTATACAGGTCATTCTGATGTGTACCCTAGAGGTCAACGGTAACATTTCTTTTGACCTGAACATTCTGAAAATGTGTCTGACGGATAGCTGTGAATGTTAGCTTTCCAACGAAGAGGGAATACGTGATCAGTAACTTCTTGTATGCTGGCATGGTTTGTCATAGGGTAAAATCCCGATGGGGAAAATGGATGGGATGGATGAATAAAAGAGTGATAACACAGAGAAAAGCTCCCATTGCTAAACTGCTGTCACACATTTTCAAACTTGAGGGAATTAGACCTTCAACAAAAATCTCAGAGACATCGTCACCCCAAGTGAGCCAGTCCGACCCCCCTGGCTCATGAACTAGAGCAGGGGTGTCAAACTCATTCCATGGAGGGCCTAGTGTCTGCAGTTTTTTTGTCCTTTCAATTAAGACCTAGACCACCAGGTGTGGGGAGTGCTTTACTAATTAGTGACCTTAATTGATCAATCAAGTACAAGGGAGGAGGGAAAACCCGCAGACACTCGGCCCTCTGTGGAATGAGTTTGACACATGGACTAGAACCTTAACAAAACCTTTACTTCCCCCAGTGGTACCTTGACATAAATACATTTGACCTAAGAGCAACAACAACAACAACATTTTTTTTTAAAGACTGTAGGGGCAGCACTTTAAACCAGAAATAAATGACAGACTGCACCTTTAATCAAAATGGTTGACATCATTAAAACGTATAAACTACCGTTCAACAGTTTGGCGTCACTTAGAAATGTCCTTGTTTTTGAAAGAACAGCATATTTTTTGTCAGTTAAAATAACATCAAATTGATCAGAAATACAGTGCAGACATTGTTAATGTTGTAAATGCCTAATCGAACCCACAAATGCTGATGCTCCAGATACTCAACTAGTCTAAAGAAGGCCAGTTTTATTGCTTCTTTAATCAGAACAACAGTTTTCAGCTGTGCTAACATAATTGCAAAAGGGTTTTCTAATGATCAATTAGCCTTTTAAAATGATCAACTTGGATTAGCTAACACAATGTGCCATTGGAACACAGGAGTGATGGTTGCTGATAATGGGCCTCTGTACGCCTCTGTAGATATTCCATAAAAAATCTGCTGTTTCCAGCTACAATAGTAATTTACAACATTAACAATGTCTACACTGTATTTCTGATCAATTTGAGGGTATTTTAATGGACAAAGAAATGTGCTGTTCTTTCAAAAACAAGGACATTTCTAAGTGACCCCAAACATTTGAACGGTAGTATATATATATATATATTTATTTTAAATGTAATGCAGTTCAATTAGTTTTTTTTTCTTCATATTGGCCAGGGCCCTTATTTAGAGATTGTGACTGGAGCAAACAGAATGAACATATTGTCTTATGCACGGCTGTGGGATGGTCATATTTACCCATCATCATAATGCAGCAACTTGATGGCCACATCGAACCTCCACTTTATATGCCTGGCCTTGTGGATCTGTCCGAATCCCCCTCCACCAATCACTTCCCAGTCCTGCAGGCTGTCATTACCGATCAGGTCCAGTGCCGGGCTGCTGGGCAGCGGCAGCGCCATCTTTCATTAAAAAAAATTGGCCAAATTAGTTTATATATATATATATATTGCACTAAACAATTCAACTCTGTGTTGGGATTCACATGTCAATAACCTGTGAAATGAACCTTTCGCTTTACGTCAGTATCATATCCTAAAGGTCGTGTTCCCCTGCTCAGCGGTTGCATTCATCAACCAATGGGTGAGTGGCATATCATCAGCTGTGCCGTTGGGCACCAGACTGCTATAACATATGATGTGGTTGGGTGATATATAAAATAGCTATCCAGCCGTTGTGAGATCTGGCAGGTGTCAGTAATGTCTGACCAATGGAACATGACCTTAATTCTTTTAAAACGCAGTCATTTAATATCAAATCAAATCTACATGTATTTGTCACATACACATGGTTAGCAGATGTTAATGTGAGTGTAGCGAAATGCTTGTGCTTCAATTTCACAACAACTACCTTATACACACAAGTTTAAAGGGATAAAGAATATGTACATAAAGATATATGAATGAGTGATGGTACAGAACGACATAGGCAAGATGCAGTAGAGGGTATAGAGTACAGTATATACATATGAGATGAGTAATGTAGGGTATGTAAACATTAGTGGAATTGTTTAAAGTGGCTAGTGATACATTTATTACATACATTTTTCCATTATTAAAGTGGCTAGAGTTGACCAATATATATATATATCATATTGGGTGGGGGGGTTCTGAATGAATGTAAATTTAGAAAATGCAAAAAGAAAGTTGTTTTAGACCGGCAAACTGTGGAAAGAGAGACATTATACAGCTGGTGGGAGTTGTAGTTCATGTTTGTAGTTCTAAATAAACGGATGTAACTTTTCGGCTTCGCGCTTCTTCTTGGCAGTCAAATACAGTTTCGAAACCCAGAGGTGCAAGACGAGACTTCCAGGAAAGATTGCGATACACACCAAACAGACCAGCCCGGGGTTTCAGAAGTCAATTAGAGAAGTGAAAGATTCTTCCGAAGTTGTTAACTTTCTCGAAATCTAAAGGCACAAGCTAGATTGGAGCCAATGTCTTAAATAGTTGAACATGGTATTACTCCAACCTCTGAAAGTAAAAACTGACACGTTTTCATTTTCGAAAAAACTTTATATTGTAGTCCTGCCTTTGATTTGACGGTCCGCACATGCGCAGTTCGCGTTAGAACAGATGACGTCATCAGTTTGAATAGCTTCATACTGTATGGTCTTTGTCAAATACTTTGAAAACCGGCAAATAAAAGTAAATTCACCCGGAAACACTTACACGTTTTAATATTTATCTTAGTATGATCGCGTTGTCATGTCTTTGTCAATGCAAACTTTTAGACGAATTTTTAGCGTACAAAATAAAAATACGGAAGTTACATTTCAGGATCTGACAGTTTCTTCGACGAAATAATGGAAATGTTATTCAATAGAAAATGTTATTAGCGATCATTATGAAACAACCACGTACCTGCATTTGGTGTGATTTTTTGAAACTTGGTCAATCGTGTGCAACTAGATGTAGGCGTATTGGTTCAGTTTAGCGAAGCATGAATTACTGATAGTTTATTGAAAAAGAGTCTGGCTGCTCTGTGTCTTGGAGTAGAGGGGATTTCCACTCTTATGCCATTTGCTACCACGTCATTTCTGGTGAAATATAATTCTTGCAGGATTTACTGATTCTGTTACACATAAAGGCAACAACAATAACAACATTTGTAGTGACCTGATATTAGCCTTTTGGTGTTGGGTGGACAGTCCCTGGGTTCGTGCCCCAGTTGGGGCTCACTATTTTTGTGTACATAAATTATTCTTTGATCGTGTATATTTGGTTGATCTAGACATGCACAGTGCTTAATTTGAGCCGGATCCGGTACATCTACCTGAGAAAGAAAATCACTGTTTGTAATGTAAAAATTATAATGAAAGCAACCAGAGTTCATTTGAGTTATGCACTCAATACCTAATTCTGCTGCCCCCTAAAAAAAAAAAGTCATTGTAAAACGTAGATTTTCAGTCCGCGCCTGATATTCTTAGAATTCATTCGTGTTGGTCCGGTCCGGTTTTATGGTCTGCGGTGCGAGAGAGACGCGCGCCTGTATTTCAGAACTAGAATGAGATTCACTCGATCTATGATCTCGCTCCCTCTCTCTGCTCTAATTGACACGCAACTCTCATCTCTTAACGGTTGCACTTCATAATGTATACACTTATAGAATCATACCGCGGGAAAGTGCTGAAGGAGCAGCACCCCTGATTAATTTAAATGCATTTGCCGAAGTTATAAAATTACTGCTGTCTGTTCAGAAAGAAATTCAATTATACTGAATACAACACCAGGAGTAGGTCTATTATTTAGCCACAGAGGAACAATAGCTTCTTTAAGCAATAGACTAGCTGTGGATTGTGTTTGTGTAGCCCAATCATAAGGTATATAGACCTAACCCAGGAACGCACGGCAAATCTGTCAGTGAACAGCATGCAGCCAGATCAAACCTTTCCCAATATTTCAAATAGGCTACACTCGCAGGAAAACACAGGTTGGAAAGCAAATGTCTCCTGCTTAAAATAGAAGACTGTAATCTGTCTGTAGGCTAACAAAATATTGTATAAACTTCCAAGTAGACCTAATGAGCAAACATTGTTTTGCAAAGTAATACAAAAGAGATAGACTTTTGGCAAGAGAGTATTGGCCATCGCCAATGAGTGAGCTGTGGATCATTGGGTGAGTCAGTGAAAGTGGAAAGCTTTTCTAGCTCAGGAGGTTGGTGGCACCTTAAATTGTGGAGGACAGGCTTGTGTTAATGGCTGGAGCGGAATCAGTGGAACGGTATCAAACACATGGTTTCCATGGTTTCCATGTGTTTGATGCCATTCCATTGACTCCGTTCCAGCCATTATTATGAGCCGTCCTCCCCTCAGCAGCCTCCACTGTTTTCTAGGACTATAACTTCCTCCTCATATTGTACAATATGTCACACCTAGGCCCAGGTTATTGATATATTCAAGACAAGTGTTTTTGTATTGATCTCAGTTTGCCAGTGTCAAAGTAGCCTGTCATTTAGATCATTTGTGCAGAATTTAAAAATATTCTGCTCGTCTCCAGTTATACAAAATTAGGTAGAATTGCATGAAATGTGTTTATAAAAGGCAATTCTTCCCGGACCCAAGTAAAAATAAAACCACAAGAGCAACTTCTGTAAGTGTCTCTACTCTAATTCTCTATGTCTCTACTCTAATGCTCTATGCCTCTACTCTAATACTCTATGTCTCTACTCTAATACTCTATGTCTCTACTCTAATACTCTATGTCTCTACTCTAATGCTCTATGCCTCTACTCTAATGCTCTATGTCTCTACTCTATGTCTCTACTCTAATGCTCTATGTCTCTACTCTAATGCTCTATGCCTCTACTCTAATGCTCTATGCCTCTGCTCTATGCCTCTACTCTAATGCTCTATGCCTCTACTCTAATGCTCTATGTCTCTACTCTATGTCTCTACTCTAATGCTCTATGTCTCTACTCTAATGCTCTATGTCTCTACTCTAATGCTCTATGTCTCTACTCTAATGCTCTATGTCTCTACTCTAATGCTCTATGTCTCTACTCTAATGCTCTATGTCTCTACTCTAATGCTCTATGTCTCTACTCTAATGCTCTATGCCTCTACTCTAATGCTCTATGTCTCTACTCTAATGCTCTATGTCTCTACTCTAATGCTCTATGTCTCTACTCTAATGCTCTATGTCTCTACTCTAATACTCTATGTCTCTACTCTAATGCTCTATGCCTCTACTCTAATGCTCTATGCCTCTACTCTAATGCTCTATGTCTCTACTCTAATGCTCTATGCCTCTACTCTAATGCTCTATGTCTCTACTCTAATGCTCTATGCCTCTACTCTAATGCTCTATGTCTCTACTCTAATACTCTATGTCTCTACTCTAATGCTCTATGCCTCTACTCTAATGCTCTATGTCTCTACTCTAATGCTCTATGCCTCTACTCTAATGCTCTGTGCCTCTACTCTAATGCTCTATGTCTCTACTCTATGTCTCTACTCTAATACTCTATGCCTCTACTCTAATACTCTATGCCTCTACTCTAATGCTCTATGTCTCTACTCTAATGCTATGATGTGCATGCGATGCTTTACAGTTTTTCTCAGTCGCTTTGGTGCATTTCTTGACCTGCAAGAAATGGCTGCAATGGATGCAGCATGTGAGGACATCACAGTAGATGTCTGCAGAGGATGGATAAGGCATTCCAAAAGATTCTTTCCACGTTGCATTGGAAGGGAAAATATCCGGTGTGATGTGGATGAGAATATGTGGGCCGACAGACAGGAACGTCTGGATGTGTAGAGACATCACAACAGTGCTGCGGGCAGAGTTGTGCCTTAGGGGTGGTTTCCTGTGTTTCTTTCTAATTTGTTTTTTTTTCCTTTGTGCCCCTTGGGTTGTCCAGTCTCTTTCAATCAATAACCCACATACAGTAATATGTAAATAGTACTGTTGAAATTGATATATGCCATAGAAGTGCAGCCGTGTGCATTTTCAATACAGTAACTGTCATCCAAACTGTAGCCTAAGTTTACATCAGGTAATACTGTCAAAGTACACAGTTACATTGACAACATGCCTAAACATTTTGACGACCTTGTTTGTGAACAATGACTAAATGACTTATCATTCTGATGACACTGACATGATCATTGGCATGGATATTTACTTTTGAGAGATGTACTAAGGATTTTTAGTGACTGACTAGCTTTAGAAACATATCTATTGTATATTGCAGTTTGTACAAATTGTTCTGAGAAATGCACTTATTATGTTGCACATGTTAGGGATGATGTGAAAATGCACTAAAGCGACTGAGAAAAACTGTATTATAAAGAAAGAAATATATGAATCTGTTCCGGTACCTCAGAGCCTCTCAGGTCATTTGTTTGTTCTGGCACCTCCCCATTTACAACTTAAACACTGGTCATGTTGCTGTTATTTGTAAGGATTTTACAGGGTAGGATGAAGGTCTTTCATTGGCCTGGACATAACTACTGTCACACAATATCTGAATACTTGGTCAGATGAAATCAGGGAAAGAGATTTCTGGATGAATCTCTATTTTAATCCCTTTATGAGTAACAGGTTCAGACCCATATCAGGACTGACTTCACAGAAGTACCGTAGGTTAACACTGGTGATGAATATGAAAATAATCAATATGTTCTCTGTTTCTTATCTCTTTATTGGGCTTTTATTCACTTCCAAATGATTCATAATTAAAGTTTGATAATTGCATCAAGATACATGATCCATCACCAAAGTCCTTCCATCTACATGCATCAGAATAGTTCAGTTGAGTGTTTTTGACCTATGAAGGGGCCTGGCAGAAATGGATAGAGGCAATCAAGGTGTGGAAATGTTCACATACTGTATGTTTTCAAAGAGTAAGGTGGAACTACAGTACAACTGTAATACAGGTCCTAATGGCTGTCCTAGGATCAGATTACCTGACTAAATACTAACCAAACCATTAAAGAGTAAGGTGGAACTACAGTGTAGCTTTAATACAGGTCCTAATGGCTGTGCTAGGATCAGATTATCCTGACTAAATACTAACCAAACCATTACAGAACTAAATCACATCAGATATATATATATTTGTACCTTGTCAGCTCAGGGGTTTGAACTTGCAACCTTCCAGTTACTAGTCCAACGCTCTAACCACTAGGCTACCTTCAGATATATAGAGTTACTAGTCCAACGCTCTAACCACTAGGCTACTTTCAGATATATAGGGGCCAATATGGAATGTAGTATGTGGCTTTATGATGAGTCACTCACCCACTGTAGGTCTCTGAAACACAGGAGTACTCTGTCCAGCTCTGACCAGCTCCTCTTTGTAGGAAGTCAGCACTTGTCTCTGGACTCTAGCTCCCATGATCCTTTGCTGATACTCCTCTGGGTTCTCCCCCAGTGGGACTGGCTGGTGAGGAAGGAAATGTAGTTATTGGAGTTTTGTTCTGTTATGTAACATTCTCCACGGTGGAGTTTGGCCTGAGCAAGGCACTACAACAGGATATTTAGTGATTTCTCAATCTTTAGTATTGTTTAATATGAGGAAATAAGGAAGTCAAGGAAAGTTCAGAACTTACTCAGACACACGTCCATCTCAGCTCAGCCGGGGAAAAGGAGACTCTCACAACTAGTAATGTTATCACTCCACCCTGAGGACGTTATGGAAAACACTATTACTGAATGAGGACTGTGGTGTGGTGTTTCAGGGTGTGTGTGTGTGTATGTGTGTGTGTGTGTGTGTGTGTAAAGCCATGCAGCAAGTCAACTAAACACTCACCTAATATTCCTATAGCTGTGTGCTCCAGTCCTTCTCTCTATCAGGTGAACCATCACATGTAGTCTACACACATCCTAGACTCTATCAGGTGAACCAACACATGTAGTCTACACACATCCTCTATCAGGTGAACCATCACATGTAGTCTATACACATCCTCTATCAGGTGAACCATCACATGTAGACTACACACCTCCTAGACTCTATCAGGTGAACCATCACATGTAGTCTACACACATCCTAGACTGGTGCCATAGTAAGTATGTGAGGTCACCCTCCCTCCCTTCTGGGTCTCTTACCTCAAAGAATCTAAACTTTGTATTATCTCAAATTACCTTGTGCCAGTTGTCGAGACAACACCAGGTAAACACCTGTAAGGACACGCCCCTCTAATGCCCCAGAATGATATTAATAGACCATGTGACTACAGATCTAACAGAATGATATTAATAGACCATGTGACTACAGATCTAACAGAATGATATTAATAGACCATGTGACTACAGATCTAACAGAATTATATTAATAGACCATGTGACTACAGATCTCTAACAGAATGATATTAATATACCATGTGACTACAGATCTCTAACAGAATGATATTAATAGACCATGTGACTACAGATCTAACAGAATTATATTAATAGACCATGTGACTACAGATCTCTAACAGAATGATATTAATATACCATGTGACTACAGATCTCTAACAGAATGATATTAATAGACCATGTGACTACAGATCTCTAACAGAATGATATTAATAGACCATGTGACTACAGATCTCTAACAGAATGATATTAATAGACCATGTGACTACAGATCTCTAACAGAATGATATTAATAGACCATGTGACTACAGATCTAACAGAATGATATTAATAGACCATGTGACTACAGATCTCTCTAACAGAATGATATTAATAGACCATGTGACTACAGATCTCTCTAACAGAATGATATTAATAGACCATGTGACTACAGATCTCTCTAACAGAATGATATTAATAGACCATGTGACTACAGATCTCTAACAGAATGATATTAATAGACCATGTGACTACAGATCTCTCTAACAGAATGATATTAATAGACCATGTGACTACAGATCTCTCTAACAGAATGATATTAATAGACCATGTGACTACAGATCTAACAGAATGATATTAATAGACCATGTGACTACAGATCTCTAACAGAATGATATTAATAGACCATGTGACTACAGATCTCTCTAACAGAATGATATTAATAGACCATGTGACTACAGATCTCTAACAGAATGATATTAATAGACCATGTGACTACAGATCTCTCTAACAGAATGATATTAATAGACCATGTGACTACAGATCTCTAACAGAAAGATATTAATAGACCATGTGACTACAGATCTCTCTAACAGAATGATATTAATAGACCATGTGACTACAGATCTCTCTAACAGAATGATATTAATAGACCATGTAACTACAGATCTCTCTAACAGAAAGATATTAATAGACCATGTGACTACAGATCTCTCTAACAGAATGATATTAATAGACCATGTGACTACAGATCTAACAGAATGATATTAATAGACCATGTGACTACAGATCTCTCTAACAGAATGATATTAATAGACCATGTGACTACAGATCTCTCTAACAGAATGATATTAATAGACCATGTGACTACAGATCTCTCTAACAGAATGATATTAATAGACCATGTGACTACAGATCTCTCTAACAGAATGATATTAATAGACCATGTGACTACAGATCTCTCTAACAGAATGATATTAATAGACCATGTGACTACAGGTCTCTCTAACAGAATGATATTAATAGACCATGTGACTACAGGTCTCTCTAACAGAATGATATTAATAGACCATGTGACTACAGATCTCTCTAACAGAATGATATTAATAGACCATGTGACTACAGATCTCTCTAACAGAATGATATTAATAGACCATGTGACTACAGATCTCTCTAACAGAATGATATTAATAGACCATGTGACTACAGATCTCTCTAACAAATACAAGAGGAAATAGTGAGTACATGAGAAAAGCAATGGTTTGTATCTTTCACTAAGCAGTAGTAAACTATGAATGGGGGTGGTGCCTCTCATCTTGGTTTCAGGTCAGGGAAAATGAAACTTAAATCCTCACCATCACAACATCATCAACTGAGGCAGCAGAGACAGACAGGACAAAGTAACAGGTAGGTGTTGAATGGTTTAGTTTTCTGAAAAATCTATTTGAATCACGGATACCTGAACAATGTGTATGATAGGATACACGTTAACGTCCCAAGTACTGCTACATACTTCCATAATTTTAAAAAAAATGGTACCAGTTACTTCAGATGAGTCCCGTCACATACCATCGTGCTTGTGAGAATCTCCCCTTTCCATAGTGGAGTCATATTCGTTTGTAGTCCAAACCATTCAGACGCTACAGACAGAAGTTGGCACATCGGCGGTACTGACTTCAGACGAGTCTCATAACACTTGTGGGGGTCGTAGAGCAAAACGAAGAACATCTTTCTGTAGGCCAAACCGTTCGGACGCTACAGCCGTGTTCGTGAGAAGACCGGTTTTCGCGATGCCTCATGGTCTGACGAACATCGCTGTATCTCGGCCACCTTCCTCCACCGCAGATGCAGAAGTCCGATATCCGCGGATTTGGTAGATTGAGAAGCAGTGGAAAACAGAAAGGAAAACGCGGCACACACTTCCAGCAATTTGGCTACAACTCCAATGCCCGCGGAAAGTGCCTGGATGTGGTATGTTCTGCAGTGTTGAGATGGAGAAGCAGTCCATGCAAAACAACACATACAGTATCTTTAATTTAAACTGATGGATTTTAATGGGGATTTTTTATTATGTTACTTAGATTGAAGCAAGGGTGAATCAATAGACTCGTTGTTTATTGTGAAACAGTCTGTTCTGTTTAACATGTTATTGTGTTCTATGTTTATTCTGTCCTGTGTTTATTCTGTTCTATGTTAATTCTGTTCTGTGTTAATTCTGTTCTATGTTAATTCTGTTCTGTGTTTATTCTGTTCTGTGTTTATTCTTCTTTATGATCTATGTGTATTCTGTTCTATGATCTATGTTTATTCTATTCTATCTTCTATGTTAATTCTGTTCTGTGTTTATTATGTTCTATGTTTATTCTTCTTTATGATCTATGTTTATTCTGTTCTATGATCTATGTTTATTCTATTCTATTTTCTATGTTTATTCTGTTCTATGATCTATGTTTATTCTATTCTATTTTCTATGTTTATTCTGTTCTATTTTCTATGTTTATTCTGTTCTATGATCTATGTTTATTCTGTTCTATTTTCTATGTTTATTCTGTTCTATGTTCATTGTTTAACTGGTAAACAACATCACTTCATTGTCTAATTTCTATGCTTTATTGTAGACACCCTCTTCATTGAGTTGAATTGAGTTCAGGATAAACAACAGAGGAAAAGTACCTCAAAATTATGACTTCAGGTGAGTGCTTTACCGTGATTAAAACCCAAACTTCCCTCTCATATAGAAGAGATCAGTTCAGTAGTGATGCTCTACTATTGTAGTGTAACAGCTCCCCTATCATAGAGAACAGTTCAGTAGTGATACTCTACTATTGTAGTGTAACAGCTCCCCTATCATAGAGAAGAGGACAGTAGTGATACTCTACTATTGTAGTGTAACAGCTCCCCTATCATAGAGAACAGTTCAGTAGTGATACTCTACTATTGTAGTGTAACAGCTCCCCTATCATAGAGAACAGTTCAGTAGTGATACTCTACTATGGTAGTGTAACAGCTCCCCTATCATAGAGAACAGTTCAGTAGTGATACTCTACTATTGTAGTGTAACAGCTCCCCTATCATAGAGAAGAGGACAGTAGTGATACTCTACTATTGTAGTGTAACAGCTCCCCTATCATAGAGAACAGTTCAGTAGTGATACTCTACTATGGTAGTGTAACAGCTCCCCTATCATAGAGAACAGTTCAGTAGTGATACTCTACTATTGTAGTGTAACAGCTCCCCTATCATAGAGAAGAGGACAGTAGTGATACTCTACTATTGTAGTGTAACAGCTCCCCTATCATAGAGAACAGTTCAGTAGTGATACTCTACTTTTGTAGTGTAACAGAATGGGGAACATGAAGCTGACAGGGATGCCTGAAGCCAAAGTAAAAGATAACCACTTGTTTTGTTTTTATTCTTTCAAGTATCATTAAATGACAGATCTGCTGAATACTGTAAAATGCAGCAGATTCTTAATGATTAATACTCGGTGTGTATGTGTGTCACAGCTCCTGATAAACCAGATTGTGGGCCGATGGTGGTTACTTTTGGATTCTTGACGTTTGTCATTGGAATCGCTGTTGGAGTGAAAATGAAGGTGGCCACAGACCGGTTCGTTCAACAACATCTATGGAAGGTTTATGTCTTTGTCCCTGTGTTATTTTTGCTTCTATCATGGTGCTTCTGAACTTGAACAAAACAGGAAGTATAGAGGGATACTGAAGCCTGACTCCTACAATTAGCAAACACTTCTCAGTCAGTCACACACAACTATTAAATGAATGACTGATTTGTACCTTGTTATGTACATTTGTTATTACATAGCAATAAAATACTTTTCCAAAAATGCCTGTGTCCATTGTTGATGAAAGGGGCGGCAGACATCCTAGCTGTTGAGATTGTTGGGCCAGTAACTGAAAGGGCCCTGGCGGCAGACATCCTAGCTGTTGAGATTGTTGGGCCAGTAACTGAAAGGGCCCTGGCGGCAGACATCCTAGCTGTTGAGATTGTTGGGCCAGTAACTGAAAGGGCCCTGGCGGCAGACATCCTAGCTGTTGAGATTGTTGGGCCAGTAACTGAAAGGGCCCTGGCGGCAGACATCCTAGCTGTTGAGATTGTTGGGCCAGTAACTGAAAGGGCCCTGGCGGCAGACATCCTAGCTGTTGAGATTGTTGGGCCAGTAACTGAAAGGGCCCTGGCGGCAGACATCCTAGCTGTTGAGATTGTTGGGCCAGTAACTGAAAGGGCCCTGGCGGCAGACATCCTAGCTGTTGAGATTGTTGGGCCAGTAACTGAAAGGGCCCTGGCGGCAGACATCCTAGCTGTTGAGATTGTTGGGCCAGTAACTGAAAGGGCCCTGGCGGCAGACATCCTAGCTGTTGAGATTGTTGGGCCAGTAACTGAAAGGGCCCTGGCGGCAGACATCCTAGCTGTTGAGATTGTTGGGCCAGTAACTGAAAGGGCCCTGGCGGCAGACATCCTAGCTGTTGAGATTGTTGGGCCAGTAACTGAAAGGGCCCTGGCGGCAGACATCCTAGCTGTTGAGATTGTTGGGCCAGTAACTGAAAGGGCCCTGGCGGCAGACATCCTAGCTGTTGAGATTGTTGGGCCAGTAACTGAAAGGGCCCTGGCGGCAGACATCCTAGCTGTTGAGATTGTTGGGCCAGTAACTGAAAGGGCCCTGGCGGCAGACATCCTAGCTGTTGAGATTGTTGGGCCAGTAACTGAAAGGGCCCTGGCGGCAGACATCCTAGCTGTTGAGATTGTTGGGCCAGTAACTGAAAGGGCCCTGGCGGCAGACATCCTAGCTGTTGAGATTGTTGGGCCAGTAACTGAAAGGGCCCTGGCGGCAGACATCCTAGCTGTTGAGATTGTTGGGCCAGTAACTGAAAGGGCCCTGGCGGCAGACATCCTAGCTGTTGAGATTGTTGGGCCAGTAACTGAAAGGGCCCTGGCGGCAGACATCCTAGCTGTTGAGATTGTTGGGCCAGTAACTGAAAGGGCCCTGGCGGCAGACATCCTAGCTGTTGAGATTGTTGGGCCAGTAACTGAAAGGGCCCTGGCGGCAGACATCCTAGCTGTTGAGATTGTTGGGCCAGTAACTGAAAGGGCCCTGGCGGCAGACATCCTAGCTGTTGAGATTGTTGGGCCAGTAACTGAAAGGGCCCTGGCGGCAGACATCCTAGCTGTTGAGATTGTTGGGCCAGTAACTGAAAGGGCCCTGCGGCAGACATCCTAGCTGTTGAGATTGTTGGGCCAGTAACTGAAAGGGCCCTGGTTTGAATCCCCAACCCGACTAGGTGAAAAATCTGCCGATGTGCCCTTGAGTAAGGCACCTAATTCCTCCTGCAAGTCCCTCTGGAAAAGAACATCTGCTAAATGACTGAACTGTAAACAACATTTGGATAAAAGTGATTCATAGTAGGCTAGATGTGTTTGTCTAAGATTGTATTTATCATCCTATTTTAATGTGACCAAGATCCCTTTCCATCTCTGGCCATCTCTGTGTGTGCTCGTACTTTGTCAATGTTTGTGAATTGTCATTGTGAGTGTCTTTATAGATCAGTTGAACATCGATTTACTATGATGTTTTTGTAACCAATTGCATGTGTCTCTTCAACTCATTTGTTTTTCCTCATCAACCTGTCAGTATCTTCTGGGCTGATTAAACCAAATAGTAAATCAAATTTTAACTAACGTGATCTCTTATTTTACATGCTGACCTTTGAACTTTGACTCAGTGACTAAAAACATTTCAACTAGAAAAACACAGGGGACAACATCGAGGCCAACACCCCCAGCACGTAAGAGGGTTCACGCATACGTCGGGGGAAGAAGAACCCCCCCCCCAATGAGACCCAGGACGGGCCTCAGTTCAACAGGAGCTAAATGTCTTCAACTTATCAAGCAAGTCAGACCCTGACATCAGCTCACCTCAGTGTTCTCTATGAGGGGTTATGACCCTGACATCAGCTCACCTCAGTGTTCTCTGTAAGGGGTTCTGACCCTGACATCAGCTCACCTGTGTTCTCTATAAGGGGTTCTGACCCTGACATCAGCTCACCTCAGTGTTCTCAATAAGGGGTTATGACCCTGACATCAGCTCACCTCAGTGTTCTCTATAAGGGGTTCTGACCCTGACATCAGCTCACCTCAGTGTTCTCAATAAGGGGTTCTGACCCTGACATCAGCTCACCTCAGTGTTCTCAATAAGGGGTTCTGACCCTGACATCAGCTCACCTCAGTGTTCTCAATAAGGGGTTCTGACCCTGACATCAGCTCACCTCAGTGTTCTCAATAAGGGGTTCTGACCCTGACATCAGCTCACCTCAGTGTTCTCAATAAGGGGTTCTGACCCTGACATCAGCTCACCTCAGTGTTCTCTATAAGGGGTTCTGACCCTGACGTCAGCTCACCTCAGTGTTCTCTATAAGGGGTTCTGACCCTGACATCAGCTCACCTCAGTTTTGTCAATAAGGGGTTATGACAATATTAGAATGTAGCCATCAAAACAACACAATATGAGAATGTAGCCATCAACACAATATTAGAATGTAGCCATCAACACAATATTAGAATGTAGCCATCAACACAATATTAGAATGTAGCCATCAAAACAACACAATATTAGAATGTAGCCATCAACACAATATTAGAATGTAGCCATCAACACAATATTAGAATGTAGCCATCAAAACAACACAATATTAGAATGTAGCCATCAACACAATATTTGAATGTAGCCATCAACACAATATTAACCTATGGAGAATGTCTTCAGAATGGAGACCAATGGAAGACCAATGAAAGGTAGCCATCAAAACAACTGACACACGTTCTTCAACCCGTTGGAAGATTAGTGTATGATGGGAATAGTAGGGTGAAAACATTCTGTGAGTCATCCCCCACTGGGCACAGTCGTACGTCAGTTCAACGTCTTGTTATGATTTACGTTTGATCGAGTTGTCAACTAGCCGTGGATTTGAAGTGAAATCAACAACAAATGCCACCATGTAATTGGATTTAAGTTAAAAGTTGGTTGAAAAAAAAAAAAATGAAATGTGTTGCAAATCCAATCGGTTATCCACATTGATTTTTTATTGATTTTTTATTTCACCTTTATTTAACCAGGTAGGCTAGTTGAGAACACCTTTATTTAACCAGGTAGGCTAGTTGAGAACAAGTTCTCATTTGCAACTGCGACCTGGCCAAGATAAAGCATAGCAGTGTGAGCAGACAACAACGAGTTACACATGGAGTAAACAATTAACAAGTCAATAACACAGTAGAAACCAAAGGGGGAGTCTATATACAATGTGTGCAAAAGGCATGAGGAGGTAGGCAAATAATTACAATTTTGCAGATTAACACTGGAGTGATGAATGATCAGATGGTCATGTACAGGTAGAGATATTGGTGTGCAAAATAGCAGAAAAGTAAATAAATAAAAACAGTATGGGGATGAGGTAGGTGAAAAAGGGTGGGCTATTTACCAATAGACTATGTACAGCTGCAGCGATCGGTTAGCTGCTCAGATAGCTGATGTTTGAAGTTGGTGAGGGAGATAAAAGTCTCCAACTTCAGCGATTTTTGCAATTCGTTCCAGTCACAGGCAGCAGAGTACTGGAACGAAAGGCGGCCAAATGAGGTGTTGGCTTTAGGGATGATCAGTGAGATACACCTGCTGGAGCGCGTGCTACGGATGGGTGTTGCCATCGTGACCAGTGAGCTGAGATAAGGCGGAGCTTTACCTAGCATGGACTTGTAGATGACCTGGAGCCAGTTGGTCTGGCGACGAATATGTAGCGAGGGCCAGCCGACTAGAGCATACAAGTAGCAGTGGTGGGTGGTATAAGGTGCTTTAGTGACGAAACGGATGGCACTGTGATAGACTGCATCCAGTTTGCTGAGTAGAGTGTTGGAAGCCATTTTGTAGATGACATCGCCGAAGTCGAGGATCGGTAGGATAGTCAGTTTTACTAGGGTAAGCTTGGCGGCGTGAGTGAAGGAGGCTTTGTTGCGGAATAGAAAGCCGACTCTTGCTTTGATTTTCGATTGGAGATGTTTGATATGAGTCTGGAAGGAGAGTTTGCAGTCTAGCCAGACACCTAGGTACTTATAGACGTCCACATATTCTAGGTCGGAACCATCCAGGGTGGTGATGCTAGTCGGGCATGCGGGTGCAGGCAGCGACCGGTTGAAAAGCATGCATTTGGTTTTACTAGCGTTTAAGAGCAGTTGGAGGCCACGGAAGGAGTGTTGTATGGCATTGAAGCTTGTTTGGAGGTTAGATAGCACAGTGTCCAAAGACGGGCCGAAAGTATATAGAATGGTGTCGTCTGCATAGAGGTGGATCAGGGAATCGCCCGCAGCAAGAGCAACATCATTGATATACACAGAGAAAAGAGTCGGCCCGAGAATTGAAATGACGTGGAAACAACGTTGATTCAACCAGTGTGTCACAGTTTCTGTTTCATTTTTGAGTCCCTGAGGTTACCACTGGAGGGCACTCTTACCTTGTTTCTAGTGTCCAGGTTACCCTGATTGTTATCATTGGTTTCACCTGTGTGTTGATTGCCCTCTCGGTTCACCTGTTGACTGGCTATTTAGGTTCCTCTGTGGGCAGATCTCTTTGCTTAGGTCTCATGTTTTGATTACTGTGCAGGTGTGGGTTTCCTTTCCTTTGTTCTGTAAAGACCTTAGTAAATGTTCTGGATTTACCCCTGGCTGCTGTGTTTCTCTGTGCCTGGGTTTGTACTAGCATTATTCGCACACAGTGGCCACGTGCTCCAGGCTGCAGTAGACTACCTATTTAGCTTTCATCTCCAAGTTTCATCACTGCAAGCTAAAAGGCCATACAGTTAAAATGATGCATAAGGTCACAGCATTCCATAAGGTCACAGCATTCCATAAGGTCACAGCATTCCATAAGGTCACAGCATTCCATAAGGTCACAGCATTCCATAAGGTCACAGCATTCCATAAGGTTACAGCATTCCATAAGGTCACAGCATTCCATAAGGTCACAGCATTCCATAAGGTTACAGCATTCCATAAGGTCACAGCATTCCATAAGGTTACAGCATTCCATAAGGTCACAGCATTCCATAAGGTCACAGCATTCCATAAGGTCACAGCATTCTATAAGGTCACAGCATTCCATAAGGTCACAGCATTCCATAAGGTCACAACATTCCATAAGGGCACAGCATTCCATAAGGTTACAGCATTCCATAAGGTCACAACATTCCATAAGGTCACAGCATTCCATAAGGTCACAGCATTCCATAAGGTCACAACATTCCCTAAGGTCACAGCATTCCATAAGGTCACAGCATTCCATACTTGTGAAAGGGGCACTTGTTGGTAGCCTTGAGTTTTCAGTTTGCTTCCATGGCTGGTTTCACATTTGTCTCCAGCAAGCAAAAGTAAAAATAATCTAAAACAATCTGTTTGTATTTACAATCCCCTTCTCCAAACAGATTAGAACCTACTACTTTATCTAGTTTGAATTTTACAACTTAAAAAACAACAACTATTAAACTTTAGCCCCACCCATCTCTTTAAGGATTCACTTGTGAGGCTATGTACTAAACAAACAAAAATTTCAAGACTAAAGACTGGTTTATACTACGGTTGTGTTCGTACATTTAATCTGGAGTGCCAGTGTTTTCTGGGCGTTCGTGAACTCAGACTGTTGTCAGATTGTCCCTTCATAAATTCAGAGTGTTACGCCCTCGGAGCGTTCAGCTCGCCACACTGGCCGAGGAGAAGGGATGATTTGAGCATTCTGCCCTAACAACAGCAGTCAAGCTAACTGGCTAATGTTGGCTAGCTTGCTAGCTACTTCCAGACTCATAATGAGAGAACAGCTCACTCTGACCAGTTTACTCACCCTAGCAGAGGCTGTTAGGCTGTTAGGCTGTTTTCATGTTATCCAGAGCGTTGGTGACTGCAACTGGCAACAATTTAATTATGCTTTTTTTGCCAACGTTTACTGACACCGCCCATATTCAGTGGGTGTTGAGCGTTTGTAAATTTGTCAGTTATTCTGTAAGAACAGCAAAAGACCAATCATGAATTAAATGACCAAATCTAGGCAACATATTTTTGTTAATTTGAGTGCAGGGTTTACTGATTCCATGACAGACAGAGCAGGGTTTACTGATTCCATGACAGATTGAGAGCAGGGTTTACTGATTCCATGACAGTAATGAGAGCAGGGTTTACTGATTCCATGACAGTAATGAGAGCAGGGTTTACTGATTCCATGACAGATTGAGAGCAGGGTTTGCTGATTCCATGACAGTAATGAGAGCAGGGTTTACTGATTACATGACAGTAATGAGAGCAGGGTTTACTGATTCCATGACAGTAATGAGAGCAGGGTTTACTGATTCCATGACAGTAATGAGAGCAGGGTTTAATGATTCCATGACAGATTGAGAGCAGGGTTTACTGATTCCATGACAGATTGAGAGCAGGGTTTACTGATTCCATGACAGTAATGAGAGCAGGGTTTACTGATTCCATGACAGTAATGAGAGCAGGGTTTACTGATTCCATGACAGATTGAGAGCAGGGTTTGCTGATTCCATGACAGTAATGAGAGCAGGGTTTACTGATTACATGACAGTAATGAGAGCAGGGTTTACTGATTCCATGACAGTAATGAGAGCAGGGTTTACTGATTCCATGACAGTAATGAGAGCAGGGTTTAATGATTCCATGACAGATTGAGAGCAGGGTTTACTGATTCCATGACAGATTGAGAGCAGGGTTTACTGATTCCATGACAGTAATGAGAGCAGGGTTTACTGATTCCATGACAGATTGAGAGCAGGGTTACTGATTCCATGACAGATTGAGAGCAAGGTTTACTGATTCCATGACAGTAATGAAAGCAGGGTTTACTGATTCCATGTCAGATTGAGTGCAGGGTTTACTGATTCCATGACAGATTGAGAGCAGGGTTTACTGATTCCATGACAGATTGAGAGCAGGGTTTACTGATTCCATGACAGATTGAGAGCAGGGTTTACTGATTCCATGACAGATTGAGCCGACAGCAATAACAACATTGTTGAGATTAGTAATGACCTGGGCTCGTAGGAGTTCTGATCTAGCATCAGTTTTTGACGTTTAGATCATAATGATTATATGGACAGATCCTAGATCAGTACTCCTACTCTGAGCTCCTTTCTGGATACAGACTGTGATCCTGGCCAAACTGTGTTGGGTTGACAGTCGCTGGATCGGGGTTCTAGTAGGATCCCTACTGTTTGTTTACGTAAACTATTAATTGATCATGTATATTTGGTGATCGAGTCACTAGCTCTTGTTGCTGTTATTTGTAAGGATTTTACAGTGTAGGATAGAGGCTTATCATTGGCCATAACTACTGTCACATGATATCTGAATACTTGGTCAGATGAAATCAGGGAAAGAGATTTCTGGAAGAATCTCTGTTTTAATCCCTTCATGAGTAACAGGTTCAGACCCATATCAGGACTGACTTCACAGAAGTACTGTAGGTTAGCACTGGTGATGAATATGAGGGTTTCATCTCTCTTTAAAAATAATCAGTATATTCTCTGTTTCTTATCTCTTTATTGGGCTTTTATTCACTTCCAAATGATTCATAATTAAAGTTTGACAAATGCATCAAGAAACAAGACCAAGACTTAAGCCCTTCTATCTATACATGTTCAAATTGTTTTATCCTCCAAATGTCTTTATATAAGTAGATCCATAGCCTACACATGGTGTCTCCCAGTGAATCAGGGGCTCCACCAGTTCCTAACCAGTCCTGTTGTAAACCATATCACCGCCCCTGTCAACCCTCCCATGACAACACCTCCAAAACCACCTGTCAGAACCCCCATCAACAACCCTGTCACTATGGCGACGAAGAGCTCCAATCTGTCACCGACGATTCTCTGCCTGTCCTCCTTCCTCCACTGGTATCTGTAGCGCTCCCTCTCCTCCACCTCATTGGTCCGCACTGCCAAGAGAAAGACACACCCCTCTTTACTCACAGGGGGAAACAGTCACCAAGGTGGAATAGATCTATGTTCTTTGAGGGAAGTGTATGAAAAATAACCTCCTAAATACTATATTGTTCTGTATTTTACTGCATTTTAACTATTGTCAATAAGTATAATTAAGTAAATGGCACAGATTATTTATTCAAAGTATTTCACACATCACTGCTAGGTGGAAGCTTTCACTAAAAGACTGATAAGGAGATATTTCTATTAATGGAGAAAGATGAAGTAGCCCCTGATCTGACGTCAGCCTTGGTGTTTTAGTCCTATAAAGGGGTCCTGACAGGATTGTATAGGTTGGAGAAAGATAGATCAGTGTCTAGGGGCTTCTTTGAGGTCAGACTAACGTTTCCTTCCTATTGAAACAATGGAATGCAATTTGCAATTTTTGGGGGGGGTGACCAAATTCACATAGAAATGTAAGTTATAGATCTGCCATTCTTATTGAATGCAAGTCTAAGAAGCAGAAGATATGTTCTATGTATGCTATTTCTATGCTTCCCATTCTTAACTGTAGCTTTTGCATCTTTTAGTTCCGGTTTCGTACACCAGTTTTAAACCTTAGACATCGGCCGTGTTCCAGAGAATCTAAACCGTGTTGTCACATGGGTAAATTGTGACTGATTGACTGATCTACAAATGATATTGAGCAGATATTTATGATGCAAGGTGATTTGTAGATCAGTCAGTCTTGACACGCACATCTTTACTCACAAGGGAGAGCGGGTCACCAAGCTGCAATACGTCTACATTCTTTAAGGGAAGTGTATGAAAAATAACCGTATAAATAATGTATTCTATTGTACTGTAGTATTACTATCAACTATTGTTAATAAGTAAAACATTATAATTATATGGTAGAGATCATTTCATCAACAGATTTCACAATTCTCTGCTTGATAGAGTGCTTTCTCCAAAAAAGGATATATTTTTCTTAATGGAGAAAGATGAAGTAGCCCCCAGACACTGATCTGAGGTCAGTTTTGTGTTTTGGGCCTGTAAGTAGGGCCTGACAGGATTGGATAGGTTGGAGAAAGATGAAGTAGCCCCCAGACACTGATCTGAGGTCAGTTTTGTGTTTTGGGCCTGTAAGTAGGGCCTGACAGGATTGGATAGGTTGGAGAAAGATGAAGTAGCCCCCAGACACTGATCTGAGGTCAGTTTTGTGTTTTGGGCCTGTAAGTAGGGCCTGACAGGATTGGATAGGTTGGAGAAAGATGAAGTAGCCCCCAGACACTGATCTGAGGTCAGTTTTGTATTTTGGGCCTGTAAGTAGGGCCTGACAGGATTGGATAGGTTGGAGAAAGATGAAGTAGCCCCCAGACACTGATCTGAGGTCAGTTTTGTATTTTGGGCCTGTAAGTAGGGCCTGACAGGATTGGATAGGTTGGAGAAAGATGAAGTAGCCCCCAGACACTGATCTGAGGTCCGTTTTGTGTTTTGGGCCTGTAAGTAGGGCCTGACAGGATTGGATAGGTTGGAGAAAGATGAAGTAGCCCCCAGACACTGATCTGAGGTCAGTTTTGTATTTTGGGCCTGTAAGTAGGGCCTGACAGGATTGGATAGGTTGGAGAAAGATGAAGTTGCCCCCAGACACTGATCTGAGGTCAGTTTTGTGTTTTGGGCCTGTAAGTAGGGCCTGACAGGATTGGATAGGTTGGAGAAAGATGAAGTAGCCCCCAGACACTGATCTGAGGTCAGTTTTGTATTTTGGGCCTGTAAGTAAGGCCTGACAGGATTGGATAGGTTGGAGAAAGATGAAGTAGCCCCCAGACACTGATCTGAGGTCAGTTTTGTATTTTGGGCCTGTAAGTAGGGCCTGACAGGATTGGATAGGTTGGAGAAAGATGAAGTAGCCCCCAGACACTGATCTGAGGTCAGTTTTGTATTTTGGGCCTGTAAGTAGGGCCTGACAGGATTGGATAGGTTGGAGAAAGATGAAGTAGCCCCCAGACACTGATCTGAGGTCAGTTTTGTGTTTTGGGCCTGTAAGTAGGGCCTGACAGGATTGGATAGGTTGGAGAAAGATGAAGTAGCCCCCAGACACTGATCTGAGGTCAGTTTTGTGTTTTGGGCCTGTAAGTAGGGCCTGACAGGATTGGATAGGTGCAATCAAGGTGTAGAAATGTCCACAGAGACTTTCAAAGAGTCATGTGGAACTACAGTGCAGCTTTAATACAGGTCCTAGTGGATATCCTAGGATGAGATTACCCTGACTAAATACTAACCAAACCCTTAAAGAGTCATGTGGAACTACAGTGCAGCTTTAATACAGGTCCTAGTGGATATCCTAGGATGAGATTACTGACTAAATACTAACCAAACTGTTAAAGAGTCAATGTGCAGAAAACGCTTTTCCATTTCAGTTGATGTGACAAAACAAGCAGTCGTTGTGTAGAGAATCAGTGCACCATCTAAAACATTGTGAAATATTGTCACGACTTCCGCCGAGGTTGGCTCTCCTGCCCGTGCAGGCGGTGCTCGGCGGTCGTCGTCACCATCCTACTAGCCACTACCGATCCCTTTTCGTGTATCTGTTGGTTTTGTCTGATTGGTTTCACCTGTGTGTTGTTTAGTTAATTAGTGTCTGTATATAATGTAGGTTGTCCCACCCTTGTTTTGTGCGGGATTGTTTATTTTGTCATTCATTTTTCGTCTGTCGGTGTTATTGTATTTCTTATTCTCCGGTTAGTCTGTTATCCTGTGTTGGATAATTTCACCCTGTGTGTGTTTGGGTTGACCCTGTTTGTTTGGTTCACCGGAGAATAAACTCTATATCGCTATCTGCTCTCTGCGCCTGATTCCACCCACCTAGATTAGACGTGACAAATATATTTTCCAGAACCATCAATTCTTTTAGTTTCAGCTGTTTGACGTTTACAAACCGGAAAGTAAACGATGCAAAAGGAACATTTAAGAACGGAAGCGTAGAAATAGCACACATAGAACAGATATCTGCTTCTTAGACTTGCTTTCAATGAGAATGAAAGATCTATAACTCACAATTCTATGTGAATTGGGTCAGGTCGTCCAAAAAGTGATATATTGTAACTTAAAAGCGCTAAACCATATGTAACAGATATACAGGGAACTGTATATAATTTAGTATGTTGTTTTATGTCGAGTCACTCACCCACTGTAGGTTTCTGGGAAACAGGAGCGCTCTGTGCAGCTCTGACCAGTTCATTTTTGTAGCATGCCTCGATTTGGCTTTGGACTTTATCTCCCATGATCCTTCGCTGATACTCCTCTGGCTTCTCCCTAGAGAGACTGGCTGATGAGGTGGGAAATGTAGTCATTGGACTTTGTTCTGTTATGTAACATTCTCCACATTAGAGTCAGACCTGAGCAAGGCACTGGTACATAGACACACTATCTACTAATCACTGGTATATAGAGACACTATCTACTAATCACTGGTACATAGATACACTATCTACTAATCACTGGTACATAGACACACTAACTACTAATAATTGGTACATATATACACTATATACTAATAACTGGTACATATACACACTATATACTAATCACAGGTACATATATACACTATCTACTAATCACCGGTACATAGAGAAACTATCTACTAATCACTGGTACATAGACACACTATCTACTAATCACTGGTACATAGAGACACTATCTACTAATCACTGGTACATAGAGACACTATCTACTAATCACTGTCAATTCCAAACAACTACCCATTATCATGTGATCATTACTCGTTAAGACCAGAATCTATACAGCAGTTTAATGTTTCATGGGTTATTTAAGCAACCAGACAGATGTTATTGCAGGTGTTCCTCACTCCAACAGCGCTGTAATATCTAACAATTCACAACAATACACACAAATATAAAAGTAAAACAATAAAATTAAGAAATATAGAAATATATTTCTGAATGTGTATTTTAATGATATAATCAACCAAGAAAGTGTTGGCTACTACAGTTATTGAAATAAACAGGAAAGCACAGGCGAGTGTCAACATGCGCTACAATGGGATATTTTAGGATTTATCAATGTTTAGTTTAACGAAGTCAGGAAATGAAGAATAGCTCAGAACTTACTCCGACTCACTTCCATCTCAACTCATCCGGGGTCAAGGAGACTCTCACGACACGTGATGTTATCACACCCCACTGAGGAAGTTATGAATCAAATATTGCTGAAAGAGCGAATCACAAATGGTCAGGTGAACCGTCACATGTAGACTACAAGTCTAAGGACCAAAAGGCTCCTTAACAGCTTCTACCCCCGAGCCATAAGTCTGCTGAACAATTAATCAAATGGCCACCAGACTATTTACATTGACCCCCCCCCCCCACTCCATTTGTTTTTGTACACTGCTGCTACTCACTGTTTATTATCTACACATAGTCACTTCACCCCCACCTACATGTACACTGCTGCTACTCTCTGTTTATTATCTACACATAGTCACTTCACCCCTACCTACATGTACACTGCTGCTACTCTCTGTTTATTATCTATACATAGTCACTTCACCCCCACCTACATGTACACTGCTGCTACTCTCTGTTTATTATCTACACATAGTCACTTCACCCCTACCTACATGTACACTGCTGCTACTCTCTGTTTATTATCTACACATAGTCACTTCACCCCTACCTACATGTACACTGCTGCTACTCACTGTTTATTATCTACACATAGTCACTTCACCCCTACCTACATGTACACTGCTGCTACTCACTGTTTATTATCTACACATAGTCACTTCACCCCTACCTACATGTACACTGCTGCTACTCTCTGTTTATTATCTACACATAGTCACTTTACCCCTACCTACATGTACACTGCTGCTACTCTCTGTTTATTATCTACACATAGTCACTTTACCCCTACCTACATGTACACTGCTGCTACTCTCTGTTTATTATCTACACATAGTCACTTTACCCCTACCTACATGTACACTGCTGCTACTCTCTGTTTATTATCTACACATAGTCACTTCACCCCCACCTACATGTACACTGCTGCTACTCTCTGTTTATTATCTACACATAGTCACTTCACCCCTACCTACATGTACACTGCTGCTACTCTCTGTTTATTATCTACACATAGTCACTTTACCCCTACCTACATGTACACTGCTGCTACTCTCTGTTTATTATCTATACATAGTCACTTCACCCCTACCTACATGTACACTGCTGCTACTCTCTGTTTATTATCTACACATAGTCACTTTACCCCTACCTACATGTACACTGCTGCTACTCTCTGTTTATTATCTACACATAGTCACTTTACCCCTACCTACATGTACACTGCTGCTACTCTCTGTTTATTATCTACACATAGTCACTTTACCCCTACCTACATGTACACTGCTGCTACTCACTGTTTATTATCTACACATAGTCACTTCACCCCTACCTACATGTACACTGCTGCTACTCTCTGTTTATTATCTACACATAGTCACTTCACCCCTACCTACATGTACACTGCTGCTACTCTCTGTTTATTATCTACACATAGTCACTTCACCCCTACCTACATGTACACTGCTGCTACTCTCTGTTTATTATCTACACATAGTCACTTTACCCCTACCTACATGTACACTGCTGCTACTCTCTGTTTATTATCTACACATAGTCACTTCACCCCCACCTACATGTACACTGCTGCTACTCTCTGTTTATTATCTACACATAGTCACTTCACCCCTACCTACATGTACACTGCTGCTACTCACTGTTTATTATCTACACATAGTCACTTCACCCCTACCTACATGTACACTGCTGCTACTCTCTGTTTATTATCTACACATAGTCACTTCACCCCTACCTACATGTACACTGCTGCTACTCTCTGTTTATTATCTACACATAGTCACTTCACCCCTACCTACATGTACACTGCTGCTACTCTCTGTTTATTATCTACACATAGTCACTTCACCCCCACCTACATGTACACTGCTGCTACTCTCTGTTTATTATCTACACATAGTCACTTTACCCCTACCTACATGTACACTGCTGCTACTCTCTGTTTATTATCTACACATAGTCACTTCACCCCTACCTACATGTACACTGCTGCTACTCTCTGTTTATTATCTACACATAGTCACTTTACCCCTACCTACATGTACACTGCTGCTACTCTCTGTTTATTATCTACACATAGTCACTTTACCCCTACCTACATGTAGAAATGACCTCCACTAACCTGTACCCCTGCACATTGACTCGGTATCAATAACCTGGTTATTATTATGTTATTCTGTTACTTTTTATTCGTTTTTTGCTTTAGTTTATTTGTTAAATATTCTCTTAACTTTTCTTGAACTGTACTGTTGGTTAAGGGCTTGTCAGTAAGCACTTCACGGTAAGGTCTACACTGTTGGTTAAGGGCTTGTCAGTAAGCACTTCACTGTCAGGTCTACACTAGTTGGTTAAGGGCTTGTCAGTAAGCACTTCACGGTAAGGTCTACACTAGTTGGTTAAGGGCTTGTCAGTAAGCACTTCACTGTCAGGTCTACACCGTTGGTTAAGGGCTTGTCAGTAAGCATTTCACGGTAAGGTCTACACTGTTGGTTAAGGGCTTGTCAGTAAGCACTTCACTGTCAGGTCTACACTAGTTGGTTAAGGGCTTGTCAGTAAGCACTTCACGGTAAGGTCTACACTAGTTGGTTAAGGGCTTGTCAGTAAGCACTTCACTGTCAGGTCTACACCGTTGGTTAAGGGCTTGTCAGTAAGCACTTCACGGTAAGGTCTACACTAGTTGGTTAAGGGCTTGTCAGTAAGCACTTCACTGTCAGGTCTACACTAGTTGGTTAAGGGCTTGTCAGTAAGCACTTCACGGTAAGGTCTACACTAGTTGGTTAAGGGCTTGTCAGTAAGCACTTCACGGTAAGGTCTACACTAGTTGGTTAAGGGCTTGTCAGTAAGCACTTCACTGTCAGGTCTACACCGTTGGTTAAGGGCTTGTCAGTAAGCACTTCACGGTAAGGTCTACACTAGTTGGTTAAGGGCTTGTCAGTAAGCACTTCACGGTAAGGTCTACACTGTTGGTTAAGGGCTTGTCAGTAAGCACTTCACGGTAAGGTCTACACTGTTGGTTAAGGGCTTGTCAGTAAGCACTTCACGGTAAGGTCTACACTGTTGGTTAAGGGCTTGTCAGTAAGCATTTCACGGTAAGGTCTACACTGTTGGTTAAGGGCTTGTCAGTAAGCACTTCACTGTCAGGTCTACACTAGTTGGTTAAGGGCTTGTCAGTAAGCACTTCACGGTAAGGTCTACACTAGTTGGTTAAGGGCTTGTCAGTAAGCACTTCACTGTCAGGTCTACACCGTTGGTTAAGGGCTTGTCAGTAAGCACTTCACGGTAAGGTCTACACTAGTTGGTTAAGGGCTTGTCAGTAAGCACTTCACTGTCAGGTCTACACTAGTTGGTTAAGGGCTTGTCAGTAAGCACTTCACGGTAAGGTCTACACTAGTTGGTTAAGGGCTTGTCAGTAAGCACTTCACGGTAAGGTCTACACTAGTTGGTTAAGGGCTTGTCAGTAAGCACTTCACTGTCAGGTCTACACCGTTGGTTAAGGGCTTGTCAGTAAGCACTTCACGGTAAGGTCTACACTAGTTGGTTAAGGGCTTGTCAGTAAGCACTTCACGGTAAGGTCTACACTGTTGGTTAAGGGCTTGTCAGTAAGCACTTCACTGTAAGGTCTACACTGTTGGTTAAGGGCTTGTCAGTAAGCACTTCACGGTAAGGTCTACACTAGTTGGTTAAGGGCTTGTCAGTAAGCACTTCACGGTAAGGTCTACACTGTTGGTTAAGGGCTTGTCAGTAAGCACTTCACGGTAAGGTCTACACTGTTGGTTAAGGGCTTGTCAGTAAGCACTTCACGGTAAGGTCTACACTGTTGGTTAAGGGCTTGTCAGTAAGCACTTCACGGTAAGGTCTACACTGTTGGTTAAGGGCTTGTCAGTAAGCACTTCACGGTAAGGTCTACACTGTTGGTTAAGGGCTTGTCAGTAAGCACTTCACTGTCAGGTCTACACTGTTGGTTAAGGGCTTGTCAGTAAGCACTTCACTGTAAGGTCTACACTAGTTGGTTAAGGGCTTGTCAGTAAGCACTTCACGGTAAGGTCTACACTGTTGGTTAAGGGCTTGTCAGTAAGCACTTCACTGTCAGGTCTACACTGTTGGTTAAGGGCTTGTCAGTAAGCACTTCACTGTAAGGTCTACACTGTTGGTTAAGGGCTTGTCAGTAAGCACTTCACTGTAAGGTCTACACTAGTTGGTTAAGGGCTTGTCAGTAAGCACTTCACGGTAAGGTCTACACTGTTGGTTAAGGGCTTGTCAGTAAGCACTTCACTGTAAGGTCTACACTGTTGGTTAAGGGCTTGTCAATAAGCACTTCACGGTAAGGTCTACACTGTTGGTTAAGGGCTTGTCAGTAAGCACTTCACTGTAAGGTCTACACTGTTGGTTAAGGGCTTGTCAGTAAGCACTTCACGGTAAGGTCTACACTGTTGGTTAAGGGCTTGTCAGTAAGCACTTCACTGTAAGGTCTACACTGTTGGTTAAGGGCTTGTCAGTAAGCACTTCACGGTAAGGTCTACACTGTTGGTTAAGGGCTTGTCAGTAAGCACTTCACGGTAAGGTCTACACTGTTGGTTAAGGGCTTGTCAGTAAGCACTTCACGGTAAGGTCTACACTAGTTGGTTAAGGGCTTGTCAGTAAGCACTTCACGGTAAGGTCTACACTGTTGGTTAAGGGCTTGTCAGTAAGCACTTCACGGTAAGGTCTACACTGTTGGTTAAGGGCTTGTCAGTAAGCACTTCACGGTAAGGTCTACACTGTTTGTTAAGGGCTTGTCAGTAAGCACTTCACGGTAAGGTCTACACTGTTGGTTAAGGGCTTGTCAGTAAGCACTTCACTGTCAGGTCTACACTAGTTGGTTAAGGGCTTGTCAGTAAGCACTTCACGGTAAGGTCTACACTGTTGGTTAAGGGCTTGTCAGTAAGCACTTCACGGTAAGGTCTACACTTGTTGTATTCAGCATATGTGACAAATAGTTTGATATGATGACACACATCCTAGACTCTATCAGGTGAACTATGAATGGAATGTTATGATATCTGTACATTATAGGAACACCTGTAATTAGAAAAGTACAATGATGTTTTGCTTTATCTTGAGACTGAGAATCAGTGGTAGAGACTTCGTAAGTGCATGAAGAGGTCAACGGTACAAAAGTCAGATGTCTGTGTGTTGAAACTACACTTTCAGTTCCTGTTGATAATATGTTCCAGTCTTACTTCTACAACAGGAGGAAGAAGGAATGAGAAACTAACTGCAAATAACAATGAGCTGAACTCCACCTAGCAGAGACATCTTTGTATTAGCAACTATTAATTATGAGGTTATATGCTACTACAGGGCCTCCCGGGTGGCGCAGTGGTTAAGGGCACTGTACTGCAGCGCCAGCTGTGCCACCAGAGACTCTGGGTTCGCACCCAGGCTCTGTCGTAACCGGCCACGACCGGGAGGTCCGTGGGACGACACCGGGCGCAGTGCGCGCTAACCAAGGTTGCCATGTGCACGGTGTTTCCTCCGACACATTGGTGCGGTTGGCTTCCGGGTTGGATGGCGCTGTGTTAAGAAGCAGTGCGGCTTGGTTGGGTTGTGTATCGGAGGACGCATGACTTTCAACCTTCGTCTCTCCCGAGCCCCGTACGGGAGTTGTAGCGATGAGACAAGATAGTAGCTACTAACAATTGGATACCATGAAATTGGGGAGAAAAGGGGGTAAAATTCAAAAGAAAAATAATAATAAATAAATCAAATATATGCTACTACAGTTAAGGGACATCAGCCTGGGAGGGGTGATCCTCAGTAGGGATATAAAGGGAAAACAGTGTTGCTGTAAGTGTAAACTCTGGGTTCCTTATTAAACAAACTAACCTCTGATCAAATAAGTTTCCAGTATGAACAACCAACACATGTAGTCTACACACATCCTAGACTCTATCAGGTGAACCATCACATGTAGTCTACACACATCCTAGACTCTATCAGGTGAACCATCACATGTAGTCTACACACATCCTAGACTCTATCAGGTGAACCATCACATGTAGTCTACACACATCCTAGACTCTATCAGGTGAACCATCACATGTAGTCTACACACATCCCAGAAATATAACCCCCCCCCCCCCCCCCAAAATCAAACATCAGACATTTTCAATTCGCGACACTGGAAGAGCAACGTTCATGACTCGTACACTAAGAGCATTTAAATGATTTGAAACGGTCGCCATTTTATGCTTTCTCATCAGCTGATGCTAATCTTTAACATTCATTTTAATTGAGGCCATCTGATTTCTCCTGAGGGCAGCAGGACCTAGACAATATAACACATTGAACATGGACTCAACTGACATTTTTTATCCCTTTAGAATGATTAAAACATCCGACAAAGCATTTTGGGGGGTTAACACTACATTTGAATAACGCTGGAGTTTAAAACATCACCTCGCCAACACGGGAGCCTCACGGATCCTACACTTGTCTTTTCAGCAGAGATACATTTGGAAATCGTTTATAAGCAATAGGTTATACATCTCTCCTTTCTTTAAGGGTTTTCTCTGTCAAATTTCGCATAAAATTGGTTTAAAGACACTAACTTTGAAAGTTTCAGATTTTTCAGTACCTGTTTCAGGTGATCTGTGGCAAGACTGTAGTCCAAGGTGTTATCAAGATTTTTCCGGATGTGAGAACATCAATAAAACCCAAGGGTCAAAGTTTTACCACTCCAGCAACAACAGAATATTAACACTTTACCTGCTGAAATACATGATGGAAGACATGAACTGAATCTAGAATGTTCACACTAACTGTTATAATACATGATGGAAGACATGAACTGAATCTAGAATGTTCACACTTTAACTGTTAAAATACATGATGGAAGACATGAACTGAATCTAGAATGTTCACACTAACTGTTATAATACATGATGGAAGACATGAACTGAATCTAGAATGTTCACACTTTAACTGTTAAAATACATGATAGAAGACATGAACTGAATCTAGAATGTTCACACTTTAACTGTTAAAATACATGATAGAAGACATGAACTGAATCTAGCATGTTCACACTTTAACTGTTAAAATACATGATAGAAGACACACTGAGTCAGACAGTAATACAGAGAAGTACCACAGGGCGAATGATAGTTTCATATAGTTCATGAAAAACCCTTGTAGAAGCCTTGTCAGTCTGTGGGACATAACGTTGCATTGTGTTGCTAATCTGTTACGCATGTGTGTGTGCCCTTATGTGTGTGTATGCTAGTGTGTGTAGTGTGTGTGGGTGTATGGATGTGTGTCTGTGCCTGGGTGTGACATTGTGGCCAGCCGGGTGCTGCTCCCCTCCTACACTGGTGTGTGTGTGTGTGTGTGTGTGTGTGTGTGTGTGTGTGTGTGTGTGTGTGTGTGTGTGTGTGTGTGTGTGTGTGTGTGTGTGCGTGCGTGTGTGTGCGCATGTCTGACAAGTGTTTGTGTGTATGCCAGACTCCTTGTGTGAGCAGTGTGTGTATGTGTTTGTGTGTGTGTGTGTGTGTGTGAGAGTCATAGTGCCCAGCTGAGTGCTGCTCTCCTCCCACTCCTCTGTGTTAAGCTGAGCTCCAGTGAGACAGCCTGGTCAGTCTGTGTGTTTGACAGAGGAATGAACACACCATCACAGACCTCTCCTACTCCACCGTGTTACACTACCCAGGACAGACCTCTCCTACTCCACAGTGTTACTCTACCCAGGACAGACCTCTCCTACTCCACAGTGTTACTCTACCCAGGACAGACCTCTACTACTCCACAGTGTTACAATACACAGGACAGACCTCTACTACTCCACAGTGTTACTCTACCCAGGACAGACCTCTCCTACTCCACAGTGTTACTCTACCCAGGACAGACCTCTCCTACTCCACAGTGTTACTCTACCCAGGACAGACCTCTCCTACTCCACAGTGTTACTCTACCCAGGATAGACCTCTCCTACTCCACAGTGTTACTCTACCCAGGACAGGACTCTTCATTCAGTCCACTGGTGCAGAGCAGCAGAGTCCTCTGGGGTTTGAATAGTAAGTATCATCATGGTTATCTCTGTAACTGTCTTATCATGTCAGAAGGACTGTTTTGATTCTGTTGCTTTCTGAAATGTCTAGGAGTTACTGGTTATTATGTTATTATGTCATATAATAACATGTTATCACATGTTATTAGGCTAATATGTTGGGACATGTTATCATTTTAATATGTTGGGAATTGTTACTATGTGTGTAGACATTAACATAAACATAGGTTCAGAGTATTTACAATGTATTTCTTCATCATGTCCTGGCAGGAATATTGTTGTTGCTGTCGACCCGTCTGAGGATGTGGAAGAGGAGGGGTTTATAGTGACCATCACTGTTTCTACCATAAGACACAGAACTACTGGATATTCAACCAAGAGGAAAGAGACAGATCCATTAATGAAACAATCCCAGGACGTACAAGAACACGTTATCAAGGGGAACTTCTGTCACCTGTAATCACTGTTTTGGAGAAGAGAGGAGATTTGACGCCATTTTGACAACACTCATCATCTAGTGAAAACCAGGGAAAACACACCGGGCCCAGTTGAACAGAACTGTTTGGGACTTTTGCACGTCGCCATGGCGTCCACAGGTCTACAGCTACTTGGCCTCCTATTGGCCGTGATGGGCTGGGTGGGTGGGGCTCTCGTCTGCGCCGCCCCCTTGTGGCGAGTCTCCGCCTTCGCGGGCGGGGAGATCGTGATAGCCCAGGTTCTCTGGGAGGGGCTATGGATGACGTGTTTGTCCCAGAGTACGGGACAGATCCAGTGTAAGACTTACGACTCTACCCTGGCCCTCCCCGTCTCCGCCCAGGTGTCCCGTACCCTCTCCGTGCTCTCCCTCCTCTTCTGCCTCTTCGCCCTCCTGCTAGGCGTGGCTGGGGCTAAGTGCACCAAGTGTCTAGGGGAAGGAGCCTACTCGTCCAAGGCTAGGCTAGCCCGCGTGGCTGGGGCTCTGTTCTTCTTCTCTGGGCTGCTCTACCTGATACCCATCTGCTGGACGGCCTACGCCGTGGTCAGGGATTTTTACGATCCAAAAGTCGCCGCGCCGCTGAAGAGAGAGTTAGGCCCCGCCTTGTATCTAGGCTGGGGGGCGGGAATTCTGCTGCTGGTTGGAGGGGCTCTGCTGAACGCAGGCTCCTCCCCTCCAGGGGTTAGGGCGACGCCTACTTTTGGGGGAGGTGGGAGGAGTAACCCACTGCCTGTGGTGGTAGAGGAGAAGGAGTATGTCTGAACCGTGTCACACCAGGGTTGTGATCATTACTTTGTGATAAAATGGACTGAAACAGGGAGGGACTACCTGAACGTGTCCAATAAGAAATGTTCATTTTTGTTGTCCATTGTAAAACATTTTGCAACATTATGCCCTAATGAATACAACCCCGTCACTAAACTCTCAGTGAAGGAGAGACAGGTCAACATGTAAATAAGAAAATGCTTATGATTACGTTTCAGAAAATCTGCATGATTATTCTCCATTTCATATGACCACTTATAGACAGCTTTGTTATTTTGTTATGACATCATCTTCTAGTTGTTTTCATTATGACATCATCTTCTAGTTGTTTTCATTATGACATCATCTTCTAGTTGTTTTCATTATGACATCATCTTCTAGTTGTTTTCATTATGACATCGTCTTCTGTTTTTTTTCATTATGACATCATCTTCTAGTTGTTTTTATTATGACATCATCTTCTAGTTGTTTTCATTATGACATCGTCTTCTGGTTTTTTTCATTATGACATCATCTTCTAGTTGTTTTCATTATGACATCGTCTTCTGTTTTTTTTCATTATGACATCATCTTCTAGTTGTTTTTATTATGACATCATCTTCTAGTTGTTTTCATTATGACATCGTCTTCTGGTTTTTTTCATTATGACATCATCTTCTAGTTGTTTTCATTATGACATCGTCTTCTGTTTTTTTTCATTATGACATCATCCTCTAGTTGTTTTTATTCTGATTTGAGTTTTGTGTTAACTTCTTCTTGGTGTAATTTATACATGAAATAATAAAGTATTTTACAACATGTTTGTTCCAGCTACTACACTCATCTTTACAAGTTGTTTGTTCCAGCTACTACACTCATCTTTACAAGTTGTTTGTTCCAGCTACTACACTCATCTTTACAAGTTGTTTGTTCCAGCTACTACACTCATCTTTACAAGTTGTTTGTTCCAGCTACTACACTCATCTTTACAAGTTGTTTGTTCCAGCTACTACACTCATCTTTACAAGTTGTTTGTTCCAGCTACTACACTCATCTTTACAAGTTGTTTGTTCCAGCTCCTACACTCATCTTTACAAGTTGTTTGTTCCAGCTACTACACTCATCTTTACAAGTTGTTTGTTCCAGCTACTACACTCATCTTTACAAGTTGTTTGTTCCAGCTACTACACTCATCTTCACAAGTTGTTTGTTCCAGCTACTACACTCATCTTTACAAGTTGTTTGTTCCAGCTACTACACTCATCTTTACAAGTTGTTTGTTCCAGCTACTACACTCATCTTTACAAGTTGTTTGTTCCAGCTACTACACTCATCTTTACAAGTTGTTTGTTCCAGCTACTACACTCATCTTTACAAGTTGTTTGTTCCAGCTACTACACTCATCTTTACAAGTTGTTTGTTCCAGCTACTACACTCATCTTTACAAGTTGTTTGTTCCAGCTACTACACTCATCTTTACAAGTTGTTTGTTCCAGCTACTACACTCATCTTTACAAGTTGTTTGTTCCAGCTACTACACTCATCTTTACAAGTTGTTTGTTCCAGCTACTACACTCATCTTTACAAGTTGTTTGTTCCAGCTACTACACTCATCTTTACAAGTTGTTTGTTCCAGCTACTACACTCATCTTTACAAGTTGTTTGTTCCAGCTACTACACTCATCTTTACAAGTTGTTTGTTCCAGCTACTACACTCATCTTTACAAGTTGTTTGTTCCAGCTACTACACTCATCTTTACAAGTTGTTTGTTCCAGCTACTACACTCATCTTTACAAGTTGTTTGTTCCAGCTACTACACTCATCTTCACAAGTTGTTTGTTCCAGCTCCTACACTCATCTTTACAAGTTGTTTGTTCCAGCTACTACACTCATCTTTACAAGTTGTTTGTTCCAGCTACTACACTCATCTTTACAAGTTGTTTGTTCCAGCTACTACACTCATCTTTACAAGTTGTTTGTTCCAGCTACTACACTCATCTTTACAAGTTGTTTGTTCCAGCTACTACACTCATCTTTACAAGTTGTTTGTTCCAGCTACTACACTCATCTTTACAAGTTGTTTGTTCCAGCTACTACACTCATCTTTACAAGTTGTTTGTTCCAGCTACTACACTCATCTTTACAAGTTGTTTGTTCCAGCTACTACACTCATCTTCACAAGTTGTTTGTTCCAGCTACTACACTCATCTTTACAAGTTGTTTGTTCCAGCTACTACACTCATCTTTACAAGTTGTTTGTTCCAGCTACTACACTCATCTTCACAAGTTGTTTGTTCCAGCTACTACACTCATCTTTACAAGTTGTTTGTTCCAGCTACTACACTCATCTTTACAAGTTGTTTGTTCCAGCTACTACACTCATCTTTACAAGTTGTTTGTTCCAGCTACTACACTCATCTTTACAAGTTGTTTGTTCCAGCTACTACACTCATCTTTACAAGTTGTTTGTTCCAGCTACTACACTCATCTTTACAAGTTGTTTGTTCCAGCTACTACACTCATCTTCACAAGTTGTTTGTTCCAGCTACTACACTCATCTTTACAAGTTGTTTGTTCCAGCTACTACACTCATCTTTACAAGTTGTTTGTTCCAGCTACTACACTCATCTTTACAAGTTGTTTGTTCCAGCTACTACACTCATCTTTACAAGTTGTTTGTTCCAGCTACTACACTCATCTTTACAAGTTGTTTGTTCCAGCTACTACACTCATCTTTACAAGTTGTTTGTTCCAGCTACTACACTCATCTTTACAAGTTGTTTGTTCCAGCTACTACACTCATCTTTACAAGTTGTTTGTTCCAGCTACTACACTCATCTTACAAGTTGTTTGTTCCAGCTACTACACTCATCTTTACAAGTTTTGTTCCAGCTACTACACTCATCTTTACAAGTTGTTTGTTCCAGCTACTACACTCATCTTTACAAGTTGTTTGTTCCAGCTACTGACACTCATCTTTACAAGTTGTTTGTTCCAGCTACTACACTCATCTTTACAAGTTGTTTGTTCCAGCTACTACACTCATCTTTACAAGTTGTTTGTTCCAGCTACTACACTCATCTTTACAAGTTGTTTGTTCCAGCTACTACACTCATCTTTACAAGTTGTTTGTTCAGCTACTACACTCATCTTTACAAGTTGTTTGTTCCAGCTACTACACTCATCTTTACAAGTTGTTTGTTCCAGCTACTACACTCATCTTTACAAGTTGTTTGTTCCAGCTACTACACTCATCTTTACAAGTTGTTTGTTCCAGCTACTACACTCATCTTTACAAGTTGTTTGTTCCAGCTACTACACTCATCTTTACAAGTTGTTTGTTCCAGCTACTACACTCATCTTTACAAGTTGTTTGTTCCAGCTACTACACTCATCTTACAAGTTGTTTGTTCCAGCTACTACACTCATCTTACAATTGTTGTTCCAGCTACTACACTCATCTTTACAAGTTGTTTGTTCCAGCTACTACACTCATCTTTACAAGTTGTTTGTTCCAGCTACTACACTCATCTTTACAAGTTGTTTGTTCCAGCTACTACACTCATCTTTACAAGTTGTTTGTTCCAGCTACTACACTCATCTTTACAAGTTGTTTGTTCCAGCTACTACACTCATCTTTACAAGTTGTTTGTTCCAGCTACTACACTCATCTTTACAAGTTGTTTGTTCCAGCTACTACACTCATCTTTACAAGTTGTTTGTTCCAGCTACTACACTCATCTTTACAAGTTGTTTGTTCCAGCTACTACACTCATCTTTACAAGTTGTTTGTTCCAGCTACTACACTCATCTTTACAAGTTGTTTGTTCCAGCTACTACACTCATCTTTACAAGTTGTTTGTTCCAGCTACTACACTCATCTTACAAGTTGTTTGTTCCAGCTACTACACTCATCTTTACAAGTTGTTTGTTCCAGCTACTACACTCATCTTTACAAGTTGTTTGTTCCAGCTACTACACTCATCTTTACAAGTTGTTTGTTCCAGCTACTACACTCATCTTTACAAGTTGTTTGTTCCAGCTACTACACTCATCTTTACAAGTTGTTTGTTCCAGCTACTACAACTCATCTTTACAAGTTGTTTGTTCCAGCTACTACACTCATCTTCACAAGTTGTTTGTTCCAGCTACTACATCTTACAGTGTTGTTCCAGCTACTACACTCATCTTACAAGTTGTTTGTTCCAGCTACTACACTCATCTTTACAAGTTGTTTGTTCCAGCTACTACACTCATCTTTACAAGTTGTTTGTTCCAGCTACTACACTCATCTTTACAAGTTGTTTGTTCCAGCTACTACACTCATCTTTACAAGTTGTTTGTTCCAGCTACTACACTCATCTTTACAAGTTGTTTGTTCCGCTACTACACTCATCTTTACAAGTTGTTTGTTCCAGCTACTACACTCATCTTTACAAGTTGTTTGTTCCAGCTACTACACTCATCTTACAAGTTGTTTGTTCCAGCTACTACACTCATCTTTACAAGTTGTTTGTTCAGCTACTACACTCATCTTTACAAGTTGTTTGTTCCAGCTACTACACTCATCTTACAAGGTTGTTTGTTCCAGCTACTACACTCATCTTACAAGTTGTTTGTTTCCAGCTACTACACTCATCTTTACAAGTTGTTTGTTCCAGCTACTACACTCATCTTTACAAGTTGTTTGTTCCAGCTACTACACTCATCTTTACAAGTTGTTTGTTCCAGCTACTACACTCATCTTTACAAGTTGTTTGTTCCAGCTACTACACTCATCTTTACAAGTTGTTTGTTCCAGCTACTACACTCATCTTTACAAGTTGTTTGTTCCAGCTACTACACTCATCTTTACAAGTTGTTTGTTCCAGCTACTACACTCATCTTTACAAGTTGTTTGTTCCAGCTACTACACTCATCTTTACAAGTTGTTTGTTCCAGCTACTACACTCATCTTTACAAGTTGTTTGTTCCAGCTACTACACTCATCTTTACAAGTTGTTTGTTCCAGCTACTACACTCATCTTACAAGTTGTTTGTTCCAGCTACTACACTCATCTTACAAGTTGTTTGTTCCAGCTACTACACTCATCTTTACAAGTTGTTTGTTCCAGCTACTACACTCATCTTTACAAGTTGTTTGTTCCAGCTACTACACTCATCTTTACAAGTTGTTTGTTCCAGCTACTACACTCATCTTTACAAGTTGTTTGTTCCAGCTACTACACTCATCTTTACAAGTTGTTTGTTCCAGCTACTACACTCATCTTTACAAGTTGTTTGTTCCAGCTACTACACTCATCTTTACAAGTTGTTTGTTCCAGCTACTACACTCATCTTTACAAGTTGTTTGTTCCAGCTACTACACTCATCTTTACAAGTTGTTTGTTCCAGCTACTACACTCATCTTTACAAGTTGTTTGTTCCAGCTACTACACTCATCTTTACAAGTTGTTTGTTCCAGCTACTACACTCATCTTTACAAGTTGTTTGTTCCAGCTACTACACTCATCTTTACAAGTTGTTTGTTCCAGCTACTACACTCATCTTTACAAGTTGTTTGTTCCAGCTACTACACTCATCTTTACAAGTTGTTTGTTCCAGCTACTACACTCATCTTTACAAGTTGTTTGTTCCAGCTACTACACTCATCTTTACAAGTTGTTTGTTCCAGCTACTACACTCATCTTTACAAGTTGTTTGTTCCAGCTACTACACTCATCTTTACAAGTTGTTTGTTCCAGCTACTACACTCATCTTTACAAGTTGTTTGTTCCAGCTACTACACTCATCTTTACAAGTTGTTTGTTCCAGCTACTACACTCATCTTTACAAGTTGTTTGTTCCAGCTACTACACTCATCTTTACAAGTTGTTTGTTCCAGCTACTACACTCATCTTTACAAGTTGTTTGTTCCAGCTACTACACTCATCTTTACAAGTTGTTTGTTCCAGCTACTACACTCATCTTTACAAGTTGTTTGTTCCAGCTACTACACTCATCTTTACAAGTTGTTTGTTCCAGCTACTACACTCATCTTTACAAGTTGTTTGTTCCAGCTACTACACTCATCTTTACAAGTTGTTTGTTCCAGCTACTACACTCATCTTTACAAGTTGTTTGTTCCAGCTACTACACTCATCTTTACAAGTTGTTTGTTCCAGCTACTACACTCATCTTTACAAGTTGTTTGTTCCAGCTACTACACTCATCTTTACAAGTTGTTTGTTCCAGCTACTACACTCATCTTTACAAGTTGTTTGTTCCAGCTACTACACTCATCTTTACAAGTTGTTTGTTCCAGCTACTACACTCATCTTTACAAGTTGTTTGTTCCAGCTACTACACTCATCTTTACAAGTTGTTTGTTCCAGCTACTACACTCATCTTTACAAGTTGTTTGTTCCAGCTACTACACTCATCTTTACAAGTTGTTTGTTCCAGCTACTACACTCATCTTTACAAGTTGTTTGTTCCAGCTACTACACTCATCTTTACAAGTTGTTTGTTCCAGCTACTACACTCATCTTTACAAGTTGTTTGTTCCAGCTACTACACTCATCTTTACAAGTTGTTTGTTCCAGCTACTACACTCATCTTTACAAGTTGTTTGTTCCAGCTACTACACTCATCTTTACAAGTTGTTTGTTCCAGCTACTACACTCATCTTACAAGTTGTTTGTTCCAGCTACTACACTCATCTTTACAAGTTGTTTGTTCCAGCTACTACACTCATCTTTACAAGTTGTTTGTTCCAGCTACTACACTCATCTTACAAGTTGTTGTCCAGCTACTACACTCATCTTTACAAGTTGTTTGTTCCAGCTACTACACTCATCTTTACAAGTTGTTTGTTCCAGCTACTACACTCATCTTTACAAGTTGTTTGTTCCAGCTACTACACTCATCTTTACAAGTTGTTTGTTCCAGCTACTACACTCATCTTTACAAGTTGTTTGTTCCAGCTACTACACTCATCTTTACAAGTTGTTTGTTCCAGCTACTACACTCATCTTTACAAGTTGTTTGTTCCAGCTACTACACTCATCTTTACAAGTTGTTGTTCCAGCTACTACATCATCTTTACAAGTTGTTTGTTCCAGCTACTACACTCATCTTTACAAGTTGTTTGTTCCAGCTACTACACTCATCTTTACAAGTTGTTTGTTCCAGCTACTACACTCATCTTTACAAGTTGTTTGTTCCAGCTACTACACTCATCTTTACAAGTTGTTTTGTTCCAGCTACTACACTCATCTTTACAAGTTGTTGTTCCAGCTACTACACTCATCTTTACAAGTTGTTTGTTCCAGCTACTACACTCATCTTTACAAGTTGTTTGTTTCCAGCTACTACACTCATCTTTACAAGTTGTTTGTTCCAGCTACTACACTCATCTTTACAAGTTGTTTGTTCCAGCTACTACACTCATCTTTACAAGTTGTTTGTTCCAGCTACTACACTCATCTTTACAAGTTGTTTGTTCCAGCTACTACACTCATCTTTACAAGTTGTTTGTTCCAGCTACTACACTCATCTTTACAAGTTGTTTGTTCCAGCTACTACACTCATCTTTACAAGTTGTTTGTTCCAGCTACTACACTCATCTTTACAAGTTGTTTGTTCCAGCTACTACACTCATCTTTACAAGTTGTTTGTTCCAGCTACTACACTCATCTTTACAAGTTGTTTGTTCCAGCTACTACACTCATCTTTACAAGTTGTTTGTTCCAGCTACTACACTCATCTTTACAAGTTGTTTGTTCCAGCTACTACACTCATCTTTACAAGTTGTTTGTTCCAGCTACTACACTCATCTTTACAAGTTGTTTGTTCCAGCTACTACACTCATCTTTACAAGTTGTTTGTTCCAGCTACTACACTCATCTTTACAAGTTGTTTTGTTCCAGCTACTACACTCATCTTTACAAGTTGTTTGTTCCAGCTACTACACTCATCTTTACAAGTTGTTTTTCCAGCTCACTACACTCATCTTTACAAGTTGTTTTGTTCCAGCTACTACACTCATCTTTACAAGTTGTTTGTTCCAGCTACTACACTCATCTTACAAGTTGTTTGTTCCAGCTACTACACTCATCTTTACAAGTTGTTTGTTCCAGCTACTACACTCATCTTTACAAGTTGTTTGTTCCAGCTACTACACTCATCTTTACAAGTTGTTTGTTCCAGCTACTAACTCATCTTTACAAGTTGTTTGTTCCAGCTACTACACTCATCTTACTTACAAGTTGTTGTTCCAGCTACTACACTCATCTTTACAAGTTGTTTGTTCCAGCTACTACACTCATCTTTACAAGTTGTTTGTTCCAGCTACTACACTCATCTTTACAAGTTGTTTGTTCCAGCTACTACACTCATCTTTACAAGTTGTTTTGTTCCAGCTACTACACTCATCTTTACAAGTTGTTTGTTCCAGCTACTACACTCATCTTACAAGTTGTTTGTTCCAGCTACTACACTCATCTTTACAAGTTGTTTGTTCCAGCTACTACACTCATCTTTACAAGTTGTTTGTTCCAGCTACTACACTCATCTTTACAAGTTGTTTGTTCCAGCTACTACACTCATCTTTACAAGTTGTTTGTTCCAGCTACTACACTCATCTTTACAAGTTGTTGTTCCAGCTACTACACTCATCTTTACAAGTTGTTTGTTCCAGCTACTACACTCATCTTTACAAGTTGTTTGTTCCAGCTACTACACTCTCTTTACAAGTTGTTTGTTCCAGCTACTACACTCATCTTTACAAGTTGTTTGTTCCAGCTACTACACTCATCTTTACAAGTTGTTTGTTCCAGCTACTACACTCATCTTTACAAGTTGTTTGTTCCAGCTACTACACTCATCTTACAAGTTGTTTGTTCCAGCTACTACACTCATCTTTACAAGTTGTTTGTTCCAGCTACTACACTCATCTTTACAAGTTGTTTGTTCCAGCTACTACACTCATCTTTACAAGTTGTTTGTTCCAGCTACTACACTCATCTTTACAAGTTGTTTGTTCCAGCTACTACACTCATCTTTACAAGTTGTTTGTTCCAGCTACTACACTCATCTTTACAAGTTGTTTGTTCCAGCTACTACACTCATCTTTACAAGTTGTTTGTTCCAGCTACTACACTCATCTTTACAAGTGTTTGTTCCAGCTACTACACTCATCTTACAAGTTGTTGTTCCAGCTACTACACTCATCTTTACAAGTTGTTTGTTCCAGCTACTACACTCATCTTTACAAGTTGTTTGTTCCAGCTACTACACTCATCTTTACAAGTTGTTTGTTCCAGCTACTACACTCATCTTTACAAGTTGTTTGTTCCAGCTACTACACTCATCTTTACAAGTTGTTTGTTCCAGCTACTACACTCATCTTTACAAGTTGTTTGTTCCAGCTACTACACTCATCTTTACAAGTTGTTTGTTCCAGCTACTACACTCATCTTTACAAGTTGTTTGTTCCAGCTACTACACTCATCTTACAAGTTGTTTGTTCCAGCTACTACACTCATCTTTACAAGTTGTTTGTTCCAGCTACTACACTCATCTTTACAAGTTGTTTGTTCCAGCTACTACACTCATCTTTACAAGTTGTTTGTTCCAGCTACTACACTCATCTTTACAAGTGTTTTGTTCCAGCTACTACACTCATCTTTACAAGTTGTTTGTTCCAGCTACTACACTCATCTTTACAAGTTGTTGTTCCAGCTACTACACTCATCTTTACAAGTTGTTTTGTTCCAGCTACTACACTCATCTTTACAAGTTGTTTGTTCCAGCTACTACACTCATCTTTACAAGTTGTTTGTTCCAGCTACTACACTCATCTTTACAAGTTGTTTGTTCCAGCTACTACACTCATCTTTACAAGTTGTTTGTTCCAGCTACTACACTCATCTTTACAAGTTGTTTGTTCCAGCTACTACACTCATCTTTACAAGTTGTTTGTTCCAGCTACTACACTCATCTTTACAAGTTGTTTGTTCCAGCTACTACACTCATCTTTACAAGTTGTTTGTTCCAGCTACTACACTCATCTTTACAAGTTTGTTTGTTCCAGCTACTACACTCATCTTTACAAGTTGTTTGTTCCAGCTACTACACTCATCTTTACAAGTTGTTTGTTCCAGCTACTACACTCATCTTTACAAGTTGTTTGTTCCAGCTACTACACTCATCTTTACAAGTTGTTTGTTCCAGCTACTACACTCATCTTTACAAGTTGTTTGTTCCAGCTACTACACTCATCTTTACAAGTTGTTTGTTCCAGCTACTACACTCATCTTTACAAGTTGTTTGTTCCAGCTACTACACTCATCTTTACAAGTTGTTTGTTCCAGCTACTACACTCATCTTTACAAGTTGTTTGTTCCAGCTACTACACTCATCTTTACAAGTTGTTTGTTCCAGCTACTACACTCATCTTTACAAGTTGTTTGTTCCAGCTACTACACTCATCTTTACAAGTTGTTTGTTCCAGCTACTACACTCATCTTTACAAGTTGTTTGTTCCAGCTACTACACTCATCTTTACAAGTTGTTTGTTCCAGCTACTACACTCATCTTTACAAGTTGTTTGTTCCAGCTACTACACTCATCTTTACAAGTTGTTTGTTCCAGCTACTACACTCATCTTTACAAGTTGTTTGTTCCAGCTACTACACTCATCTTTACAAGTTGTTTGTTCCAGCTACTACACTCATCTTTACAAGTTGTTTGTTCCAGCTACTACACTCATCTTTACAAGTTGTTTGTTCCAGCTACTACACTCATCTTTACAAGTTGTTTGTTCCAGCTACTACACTCATCTTTACAAGTTGTTTGTTCCAGCTACTACACTCATCTTACAAGTTGTTTGTTCCAGCTACTACACTCATCTTTACAAGTTGTTTGTTCCAGCTACTACACTCATCTTTACAAGTTGTTTGTTCCAGCTACTACACTCATCTTACAAGTTGTTTGTTCCAGCTACTACACTCATCTTTACAAGTTGTTTGTTCCAGCTACTACACTCATCTTTACAAGTTGTTTGTTCCAGCTACTACACTCATCTTTACAAGTTGTTTGTTCCAGCTACTACACTCATCTTTACAAGTTGTTTGTTCCAGCTACTACACTCATCTTTACAAGTTGTTTGTTCCAGCTACTACACTCATCTTTACAAGTTGTTTGTTCCAGCTACTACACTCATCTTTACAAGTTGTTTGTTCCAGCTACTACACTCATCTTACAAGTTGTTTGTTCCAGCTACTACACTCATCTTTACAAGTTGTTTGTTCCAGCTACTACACTCATCTTTACAAGTTGTTTGTTCCAGCTACTACACTCATCTTTACAAGTTGTTTGTTCCAGCTACTACACTCATCTTTACAAGTTGTTTGTTCCAGCTACTACACTCATCTTTACAAGTTGTTTGTTCCAGCTACTACACTCATCTTTACAAGTTGTTTGTTCCAGCTACTACACTCATCTTTACAAGTTGTTTGTTCCAGCTACTACACTCATCTTTACAAGTTGTTTGTTCCAGCTACTACACTCATCTTTACAAGTTGTTTGTTCCAGCTACTACACTCATCTTTACAAGTTGTTTGTTCCAGCTACTACACTCATCTTTACAAGTTGTTTGTTCCAGCTACTACACTCATCTTTACAAGTTGTTTGTTCCAGCTACTGCACTCATGTATTTACAAGTTGTTTGTTCCAGCTACTGCAGTTGTTTGTCAGAGTAGAAGGACAATGTGTGATGCCCTTGTGTCAGTGTGGGAGGTGAAATGCATCGTGGGATGTATTAATAACTGAATGTTTATTAATGTGACATAACTGTCATTTCTCAGATTCCACACTGCCCCCTCTCTCTCCCTCTGTGTGTGTGTGTGTGTGTGTATGTGCGTGTCTGACAGGTGTTTGTGTGTATGCCAGACTCCTTGTGTGAGCAGTGTGTGTGTGTGTGTGTGTGTGTGTGTGTGTGTGTGTGTGTGTGTGTGTGTGCGTGTCTGACAGGTGTTTGTGTGCATGCCAGACTCCTTGTGTGAGCAGTGTGTGTGTGTGTGTGTTGTATACAGAGTGGTTATACAGTAGCACAAAGGCAGAGTACAGGACACAGACAAAGACCATCTGTATAACATGTGCCAGGACAAGAGTCAACCACAACATATTAACCCAGTCACGTGAACACGTACGACAGCATAGAAACAGAATCTATAGACCGGGCTCTCCCCATTCAAGTCAATGAAAGTTCCATATAGAGGTCACAAGTCCTTTCTAGAGATTATATTTCTATGATAGTTCCATACAACAACAATGGACTCCATTATTACAGGGCTTTCCAGAACTGCGTTAAAATACTTGCTGATGACACAACAGTGGTCGGCCTGATCACCAACAACGATGAGACAGCCTATAGGGAGGAGGCCAGAGACCTGGCCATGTGGTGCCAGGACAACAACCTCTCCCTCAACGTGATCAAGACAAAGGAGATGATTGATGACTACAGGAAAAGGAGGACCGAGCCACGCCCCCATTCTCATCGCCGGGGCTGTAGTGGAGCAGGTTGAGCGCTTCAAGTTCCTTGGCGTCCACATCACCAACAACTTAACATGGTCCAAACACACCAAGACAGTCGTGAAGAGGGCACGACAAAACCTATTCTGACTGAAAAGATTTGGCATTGGTCCGAAGATCCTCAAAAGGTTTTACAGCTGCACCATCGAGAGCATCCTGACGGGTTGCATCACTGTCTGGTATGGTAACTGCTCTACCTCAGACCGCAAGGCACTACAGAGGGTAGTGCGAACGGCCCAGTACATCACTGGCGCCAAGCTTCCTGCCATCCAGGACCTCTATACCAGGCGGTGTCAGAGGAAGGCCCTAAAAATTGTCAAAAACTCCAGCCACCCTAGTCGTAGACTGTTCTCTCTGCTACAGCACGGCAAGCGGTACCGGAGCGCCAAGTCTAGGTCCAAGAGGCTTCTAAACAGCTTCTACCCCAACCTCCATCTCTTCATTCAAGGAGTCAATCATGGACACTCTTACTGACAGTTGTGGCTGCTTCGCGTGATGTATTGTTGTCTCTACCTTCTTGCCTTTGTGCTGTTGTCTGGGCCCAATAATGTTTGTAACATGTTTTATGTTGTGCTGCTGTCATGTTGTGTTGATGCCATGTTGTGTTGCTACCATGTTGTTGTCATGTTGTGTTGATGCCATGTTGTGTTGATACCATGTTGTTGTCATGTTGTGTTACTACCATGCTGTGTTGTCATGTTGTGTTGATGCCATGTTGTGTTGCTACCATGTTGTTGTCATGTTGTGTTACTACCATGCTGTGTTGTCATGTTGTGTTGCTACCATGTTGTTGTCATGTTGTGTTGCTACCATGTTGTTGTCATGTTGTGTTACTACCATGCTGTGTTGTCATGTTGTGTTGATGCCATGTTGTGTTGCTACCATGTTGTTGTCATGTTGCGTTGCTACCATGTTGTTGTCATGTTGTGTTGCTACCATGTTGTTGTCATGTTGTGTTGCTACCATGTTGTTGTCATGTTGTGTTGCTACCATGTTGTTGTCATGTTGTGTTGCTACCATGTTGTTGTCATGTTGTGTTGCTACCATGTTGTTGTCATGTTGTGTTGCTACCATGCTGTTGTCATGTTTTGTTGCTACCATGTTGTTGTCATGTTGTGTTGCTACCATGTTGTTGTCATGTTGTGTTGCTACCATGTTGTTGTCATGTTGTGTTGCTACCATGCTGTTGTCATGTTGTGTTGCTACCATGTTGTTGTCATGTTGTGTTGCTACCATGCTGTTGTCATGTTGTGTTGCTACCATGTTGTTGTCATGTTGTGTTGCTACCATGTTGTTGTCATGTTGTGTTGCTACCATGTTGTTGTCATGTTGTGTTGCTACCATGTTGTTGTCATGCTGTGTTTCTACCATGTTGTTGTCATGTTGTGTTGCTGCCATGCTGTGTTGTTGTCTTAAGTCTCTCTTTATGTAGTCTTGTTGTGTCTTGTTGTGTTGCTACCATGCTGTGTTGTTGTCTTAAGTCTCTCTTTATGTAGTCTTGTGGTGTCATGTTGTGTTGCTACCATGCTGTTGTCATGTTGTGTTGCTACCATGTTGTTGTCATGTTGTGGTGCTACCATGTTGTTGTCATGTTGTGTTGCTACCATGTTGTTGTCATGTTGTGTTGCTACCATGTTGTTGTCATGTTGTGTTGCTACCATGTTGTTGTCATGTTGTGTTGCTACCATGTTATTGTCATGTTGTGTTGCTACCATGTTGTTGTCATGTTGTGTTGCTACCATGTTGTTGTCATGTTGTGTTGCTACCATGTTGTTGTCATGTTGTGTTGCTACCATGCTGTTGTCATGTTGTGTTGCTACCATGTTGTTGTCATGTTGTGTTGCTACCATGCTGTTGTCATGTTGTGTTGCTAACATGTTGTTGTCATGTTGTGTTGCTACCATGTTGTTGTCATGTTGTGTTGCTACCATGTTGTTGTCATGTTGTGTTGCTACCATGTTGTTGTCATGTTGTGTTGCTACCATGTTGTTGTCATGTTGTGTTGCTGCCATGCTGTGTTGTTGTCTTAAGTCTCTCTTTATGTAGTCTTGTTGTGTCATGTTGTGTTGCTACCATGCTGTGTTGTTGTCTTAAGTCTCTCTTTATGTAGTCTTGTTGTGTCTTGTTGTGTTGCTACCATGCTGTGTTGTTGTCTTAAGTCTCTCTTTATGTAGTCTTGTGGTGTCATGTTGTGTTGCTACCATGCTGTGTTGTTGTCTTAAGTCTCTCTTTATGTAGTCTTGTGGTGTCATGTTGTGTTGCTACCATGTTGTGTTGTTGTCTTAAGTCTCTCTTTATGTAGTCTTGTGGTGTCATGTTGTGTTGCTACCATGCTGTGTTGTTGTCTTAAGTCTCTCTTTATGTAGTCTTGTGGTGTCATGTTGTGTTGCTACCATGCTGTGTTGTTGTCTTAAGTCTCTCTTTATGTAGTCTTGTTGTGTCTTGTTGTGATGTGTGTTTTGTCCTCGATTTTAATTTTTAATCCCAGCCTCCGTCCCCGCAGGAGGCCTTTTGCCTTTTGGTAGGCCGTCATTATAAATAAGAATTTGTTCTTAACTACTTAAATAAAGCTTGACTATATATATATATATATATTTAAAAGGTCTGGTGCTTTCCTCTGGGTCTCAAAGTGCTGTAAAAAAACCAACCCCATCCACTACCAATGTAACCTTTAATTTAACTAGGCAAGTCAGTTAAGAACAAATTCTTATTGACAATGATGGACGACGCTGGGCCAATTGTGCGCCCTGCCCTATGGTTCTCCCAATCATGGCTGGTTGTGATACAGCCTGGAATCAAACCAGGGTGTCTGTAGTGACACCTCAAGCACTGAGATGAAGTGCCTGACACTGCTGTGCCACTCGGGAGCCAAAAATCATCAAATCAAATCAAATTTTATTTGTCACATACACATGGTTAGCAGATGTTAATGCGAGTGTAGTGAAATGCTTCTGCTTCTAGTTCCGACAATGCAGTAATAACCAACGAGTAATCTAGCTAACAATTCCAAAACTACTACCTTATACACACAAGTGTAAAGGGATAAAGAATTTGTGGTATATCTGAGAAATGAACAACAGCCATGTTGTGGAACTACTATTAGCAATCAACTCATAGAATGGCAAAGACAATTCCACTTTTACACTTTGACTATTTCTGTGACCATATTTACAGGGAAGGCCTCTAGACCTAAACCAAACTACAGTTCCCCTATATATCCACAAGGGGGCAGTAGAGGTGTATTTTTCATAGAAACAAAGTCATCTTTCACACAGAGAGAGAGAGGGTGTATCTCAATAGTCTAGTGGCTTTACTCTCCTTGTCTCTCTGCTTGCCTTTGTGCTCATTTCAAAATACAAGATAGGATAACACACAGATAGCAATGTGAAGGATGGCTAATGGGCATTTGTCACGTCATCTCATGTTCTATACAGATGAAGGAAAGGAGACAGAAAAGGTTAGGAAGCCAAGCCAGACTATTGAGATGCATCCCCTTACTGGACAAGCGTCTCCATAGTTACTGAAACAGCATGGGGATTTTAAGGGTCACATTCCGTAGTGAGTTGTTCTAAGTTCAGGGAAGTAAAGGCTTGTAAATGACATTTTTTGGTTGAAAAGGTCAGACACAGTTAAGCAATGTTAAATTCAATGAACCTGGACTAGCCTATCAAATGCTATATGCTTAGGCTAGTCACTGTTGTGACCTCAATACAAGTATCTGGGTGGAAGGGCGAGCATGTTCATTTGAACCAGTGACCAAAGTTCCAGTGCTTAAAAGAACTCTTTGCACCAGACAGGAATGTTACAGCGCGCGAAGAGATTCCGACCAAGTCAGGAGCGCGCACACAAACACATTGGGTCAACGTGTACCACCACCTCTATGCCACACACACACACACACACAATAACAACTAATATAACGTGTATATTTAAACACAGGGCATGTGACCTTCTGTGTGACTCTTTAACGATGTTCTGATGAGTATTTGTCCTGGGGAATGCGAGGCGAGCTGGCAAACTCCTCCTGGCGCGAGGTCAGCATTTACATAGAGGAATTCTGGAACAACGGTGGCTTTTAAACACGTTGAAGTGTTTGACTTAAGATGTCGAAGTTGTACTTTTACATGGTTATGTGTTGTTTTAGTAGCCTTCTGAGAAATGGCTCTAGGTATTGTCTAGCGCTCGCCAACAGGCTGCCAAGTGACGACTGCATTGAAAAATAGAAGGGTTACATTTTGGCTCCAGTCAATGCGGATGTTATTGCATCTGTGACGGATGACACGAACAGCTCTCGGTCAAAAGCAACGTCAGAGAGTTCGGGAAACAATAACAGTAGAATAGAAACTTTGTAACCAGTTTCAAATTGTTTCATCTAACCATTCGTTACCACGGATACGATGTATCGCCGCTTGACTCCGTTGAAAAAGAAAGTTTCTTCACTGGAGAATGTTGGGAATTGTTTCCCTTAAAGCGACAGAGTACTTGTACACTGTGTCTGGTTGGGTAGCTGACTACTTGAGGGTGTACTGTCTCTTTAAGAAAAACGGGCATCCTCTCTGTTAGCGTAGATTAGACAAACCGGTGACTTTTTCAGTTTTGACGTTTGCAAAAACAACCTGCAGAAAATAAATTGTCGAGCGGCGACCTTTGAGTCTGGCTAGTTAGAGCCCTAGGAGGCAGTTCCTCAGCCCGGGGTGGCAATTGGCTGCGCGTGCACTCACTGCGACTCCCCTCTTGTCTCTCGCTCGATCCATTTCCTATCACGCGTTCTGTAAAATTGCCTACACACACACGCACGATGTGGTTTGCGTGTGTATGCGTGCACCGGAACCCAAAGTCCGTCGGTGGCGTCTGCAAATTTGAAGATTAACGAGGTTATCCTCCATTCGACCCGCGGAGAGAGAGAGAGCGGACCAGAAAGCACAGACTGCTGCGCCGACCTGCTTGCGTGTCGAGGCGGAAAGGGAGCTTGGCTCTGGCCAGCTGCGTTGTTGGACTGGATCGAATTGGACTCAGCGAAGAGCAGTAGGACTATATAAAGACAGGAGGGGAAATATGAGCGATAAACGGATGTCGCGGTGGTATTTTGGGGGGCTCGCCTCCTGTGGGGCTGCCTGCTGCACCCATCCTCTGGACCTCATCAAAGTAAGTGGTGGAGAGAGAACCCTAGAACCCCCTAGCAGGATTATAGCCGACATACGGAGGCTGCAGGCCCGCTAGTCAGCCAGCTGTTTACCTGGGAGACTAGGGACAACAACTGTCCTAATTTCATCCTGTGTTATAAAAGACTAAACGGGCTACTGGGATCTATCCAAACGGAACACCGCGCCCTGCTAATGATTGGAGAAAATAGGACAGAAAATGAAAGTTGTAGAATCATTTTCTCTCTCCTCTAGCCTAGTGACATGTCTGTGTCCCGCGGAGGTACGGGAAGCAGTGATCGGCCTCGTTAAGCGCGATCTCTCCAGTTCACTGACCGGCTAACCGCGCCGTTACGGTGCAATGTAAACTGGGTTGGGCCTAGTCGAACTGTAGCGTTAAAGCCGTCTCATATTACGGATAAATTACAGTAGTAGTAGCCACATGCTCTACTGTTGTCATTGAGCATGTTCACACCAGGGTCATCTTGAAGTCAGGAATAGCACACACAGAATGACATATCCTAACTCTACAGTAGGCCTGTGTGCGGTATAGCGTGTGTAGGCTTAATTAACACCCCTGATGAACACTGCAGGTCCCAGCTGAACTGTACTGGCCTGTTAATGCATCCAGCATAGTTTCTGGAACCGTCCTGGAAAGTGAAGGAAAATACCAGAGCCAGCACAGTGTGGTTGTGGTCCTATAGTGTAACAGGAAACAGGATGACAGATGCATACAAGTAGGTCAGTGTGTAGTATAATTATATAGACGTGGTATGAAATTACAGCACTAACTAGCAGTCTTAAAGCAGCTGGGGCTTCCTGTGTGTAGCGTCTCTGTGTTTGAGTGTACTAAGAGGTCTGGGCCTTTATGGCACAGGTGGTAGTCCACAAGGACGGCCTGTAACTGCAGGGTTGCTGGTTCAAACCCTGCTCCAGATGCTTTCCCTTCGATCGCTGTATCTGTATTGGTAGTGGGAGGAGCTAGTGTTGGACAGAGGGCAGTGGGTGGAGCTAGTGTTGGACAGAGGGTAGTGGGTGGAGCTAGTGTTGGACAGAGGGTAGTGGGAGGAGCTAGTGTTGGAAAGAGGGCAGTGGGTGGAGCTAGTGTTGGACAGAGGGTAGTGGGAGGAGCTAGTGTTGGACAGAGGGTAGAGGGTGGAGCTAGTGTTGGACAGAGGGTAGTGGGTGGAACTAGTGTTGGACAGAGGGCAGTGGGTGGAGCTAGTGTTGGACAGAGGGTAGTGGGTGGAGCTAGTGTTGGACAGAGGGTAGTGGGTGGAGCTAGTGTTGGACAGAGGGTAGTGGGTGGAGCTAGTGTTGGACAGAGGGTAGTGGGTGGAGCTAGTGTTGGACAGAGGGTAGTGGGTGGTGCTAGTGTTGGTAGTGGGTGGAGCTAGTGTTGGCCAGAGGGCAGTGGGTGGAGCTAGTGTTGGACAGAGGGTAGTGGGTGGAGCTAGTGTTGGACAGAGGGTAGAGGGTGGAGCTAGTGTTGGACAGAGGGCACTGGGTGGAGCTAGTCTTGTACAGAGGGTAGTGGGAGGAGCTAGTGTTGTACTGAGGATAGTGGGTGGAGCTAGTGTTGGACAGAGGGTAGTGGGAGGAGCTAGTGTTGGACAGAGGGTAGAGGGTGGAGCTAGTGTTGGACAGAGGGTAGTGGGAGGAGCTAGTGTTGGACAGAGGGTAGAGGGTGGAGCTAGTGTTGGACAGAGGTGTGTGTGTTTGGAGTTGATAGTGTAGCCTAGACAGCCTGTCTCAACTCGCCTACTTAGAAAAGTCTAAAAGTGTATAATTACTTTGCTGGAGAGTCCCACACACACACACCCATACAGCACACACACACACACACACACACACACACACACACACACACACACACACACACACACACACACACACACACACACACACACATACACACACCCATACACAAACACAAATGTCATGGAGAATGTACAGGCCAGGGTCATCTACTGTTGTCATGGAGAATGTACAGGCCAGGGTCATCTACTGTTGTCATGGAGAATGTACAGGCCAGGGTCATCTACTGTTGTCATGGAGAACGTACAGGCCAGGGTCATCTGGATGTCTAGAATAGATCCACCCATCCTGGTCTATCCTGTAGGCTGGTGCAGAGAGAGAGAGAGAGATGCATAATCCTCAGGGAGATCTCAAGAGTTGACAAACCTGCCAGAACAAGACAAACACGATGTGTAGGAAGCATTGGTCCTCTGAAGCTAGCCATGCCCAGAGCCATCTGTTCAGAGAGTTGGGTCAGGCTTTAGAACGGACGCCATGTTAGTTGCCTTCATTCTCAAACTGTTGGTGATGTCACAATAGGAGAGAGCCTCTGACAATCCCCTATGAAATAACCCGCTGGAAACGAGCAAATGTTTTTATTGATTAGCATTCTGCATAATGTGTATCCAAGTGTTGTGTTATCAACAAATCTCATATCTGGTTTCACTGGACATCTTCATAGTTCTAAAAACCTATCAGAAATACACCGCGCAACGTGAAAGTGTAAATTATCACTTATCAACGGCTATGGAGTTCAGGCAGAAATTGACCACCTTTGACACAAACCGACAACCTACGACCACGCCCCGTTCAAAGACACAAATGTTTTGTCTTGTCCTCCCTCTGCACACATAAAACAATCTGTCTCGATTGCCTCAAGGCTTACAAGGCCTGCTTTAACATGTCTCCTCCCTTCATCTACACTGATGTGGATTTAACAAGTGGTATCAATAGGGGATCCTAGATTCACCCGGTCAGTCTATTTAATGGAAAGAGTTCTTAATGTTTTGTCCACTGTATATGACTCTAGCCTAGCTTCCCCTCTTCTCCTGAAGCTAGCCATGCCTGGCCTAGCTTCTCCTCTTCTCCTGAAGCTAGCCATGTCCAGCCTAGCTTCCCCTCTTCTCCTGAAGCTAGCCATGTCCAGCCTATCTTCTCCTCTTCTCCTGAAGCTAGCCATGCCTAGCCTAGCATCCTGGGTTGGAGTGCTGGAGAGCGGCGCTCCCTCACTTTTTTTCAATTTGAGAATACACAGACCTCAAACTATTTCTGAAAAATGTATTCTGATAAATTCTAAATAGATTCTATTTAATTACCACAAATATTCCATGAAAAACACTAGGCTATTTATTTGGTTTGTCATTCTATGTATAGCAGCCTAGAGGTAGATAAATGGTGGTTTCTTCCCTGTCGTCTCTCTGACGGAGGTGAGAAGGATGAAGAACTGTAAGCTACCTGTGTGTGCACTGCGGAGGCCTCTCCTCTCTGACCTAGTGAAGCTAGCCGTGCCTCGCCTCTCTGACCTAGTGAAGCTAGCCGTGCCTCTCCTCTCTGACCTAGTGAAGCTAGCCGTGCCTCTCCTCTCTGACCTAGTGAAGCTAGCCGTGCCTCTCCTCTGACCTAGTGAAGCTAGCCGTGCCTCTCCTCTGACCTAGTGAAGCTAGCCGTGCCTCTCCTCTGACCTAGTGAAGCTAGCCGTGCCTCTCCTCTGACCTAGTGAAGCTAGCCGTGCCTCGCCTCTCTGACCTAGTGAAGCTAGCCGTGCCTCGCCTCTCTGACCTAGTGAAGCTAGCCGTGCCTCTCCTCTCTGACCTAGTGAAGCTAGCCGTGCCTCTCCTCTGACCTAGTGAAGCTAGCCGTGCCTCGCCTCTGACCTAGTGAAGCTAGCCGTGCCTCTCCTCTGACCTAGTGAAGCTAGCCGTGCCTCTCCTCTCTGACCTAGTGAAGCTAGCCGTGCCTCTCCTCTCTGACCTAGTGAAGCTAGCCGTGCCTCGCCTCTCTGACCTAGTGAAGCTAGCCGTGCCTCTCCTCTCTGACCTAGTGAAGCTAGCCGTGCCTCGCCTCTCTGACCTAGTGAAGCTAGCCGTGCCTCGCCTCTCTGACCTAGTGAAGCTAGCCGTGCCTCGCCTCTCTGACCTAGTGAAGCTAGCCGTGCCTCGCCTCTCTGACCTAGTGAAGCTAGCCGTGCCTCGCCTCTCTGACCTAGTGAAGCTAGCCGTGCCTCGCCTCTCTGACCTAGTGAAGCTAGCCGTGCCTCTCCTCTCTGACCTAGTGAAGCTAGCCGTGCCTCTCCTCTCTGACCTAGTGAAGCTAGCCGTGCCTCTCCTCTCTGACCTAGTGAAGCTAGCCGTGCCTCGCCTCTCTGACCTAGTGAAGCTAGCCGTGCCTCGCCTCTCTGACCTAGTGAAGCTAGCCGTGCCTCGCCTCTCTGACCTAGTGAAGCTAGCCGTGCCTCGCCTCTCTGACCTAGTGAAGCTAGCCGTGCCTCGCCTCTCTGACCTAGTGAAGCTAGCCGTGCCTCTCCTCTCTGACCTAGTGAAGCTAGCCGTGCCTCTCCTCTCTGACCTAGTGAAGCTAGCCGTGCCTCTCCTCTCTGACCTAGTGAAGCTAGCCGTGCCTCCTCTCTGACCTAGTGAAGCTAGCCGTGCCTCTCCTCTCTGACCTAGTGAAGCTAGCCGTGCCTCTCCTCTCTGACCTAGTGAAGCTAGCCGTGTCTCTCCTCTCTGACCTAGTGAAGCTAGCCGTGCCTCGCCTCTCTGACCTAGTGAAGCTAGCCGTGCCTCTCCTCTCTGACCTAGGGAAGCTAGCCGTGCCTCTCCTCTCTGACCTAGTGAAGCTAGCCGTGCCTCTCCTCTCTGACCTAGTGAAGCTAGCCGTGCCTCGCCTCTCTGACCTAGTGAAGCTAGCCGTGCCTCTCCTCTCTGACCTAGTGAAGCTAGCCGTGCCTCTCCTCTCTGACCTAGTGAAGCTAGCCGTGCCTCTCCTCTCTGACCTAGTGAAGCTAGCCGTGCCTCTCCTCTCTGACCTAGTGAAGCTAGCCGTGCCTCGCCTCTCTGACCTAGTGAAGCTAGCCGTGCCTCTCCTCTCTGACCTAGTGAAGCTAGCCGTGCCTCTCCTCTCTGACCTAGTGAAGCTAGCCGTGCCTCGCCTCTCTGACCTAGTGAAGCTAGCCGTGCCTCGCCTCTCTGACCTAGTGAAGCTAGCCGTGCCTCGCCTCTCTGACCTAGTGAAGCTAGCCGTGCCTCTCCTCTCTGACCTAGTGAAGCTAGCCGTGCCTCGCCTCTCTGACCTAGTGAAGCTAGCCGTGCCTCTCCTCTCTGACCTAGTGAAGCTAGCCGTGCCTCTCCTCTCTGACCTAGTGAAGCTAGCCGTGCCTCTCCTCTCTGACCTAGTGAAGCTAGCCGTGCCTCTCTGACCTAGTGAAGCTAGCCGTGCCTCCTCTCTGACCTAGTGAAGCTAGCCGTGCCTCTCCTCTCTGACCTAGTGAAGCTAGCCGTGCCTCTCCTCTCTGACCTAGTGAAGCTAGCCGTGCCTCTCCTCTCTGACCTAGTGAAGCTAGCCGTGTCTCTCCTCTCTGACCCAGTGAAGCTAGCCGTGCCTCGCCTCTCTGACCTAGTGAAGCTAGCCGTGCCTCTCCTCTCTGACCTAGGGAAGCTAGCCGTGCCTCTCCTCTCTGACCTAGTGAAGCTAGCCGTGCCTCTCCTCTCTGACCTAGTGAAGCTAGCCTTGCCTAGCTTCTCCTCTTCTCCTGAAGCTAGCCGTGCCTCTCCTCTCTGACCTAGTTCCAACAACACACTGTTGTTACTACGCCTGTTTAGTCTGGCATGAAGTCAGTTGCCCTAGTAACACCCTGAGGGGAGGATCAGGATCTCACGTGTGTGTGTGTGTAACTTGAAACAACTTAACACCCACATCTAAGTTATGACATTGTCTTCCTATCATTATTAGAATCTATTGAGTCATGACTGTAACAATGGAACAGTGTGTTGGTGATGTGACTCAGGACTAGCTGGAGGTTAGAGGTTAAATGTTGACTTTCTCTTTTTGTGAAAAGGCCCCAGCTCTGCATTTTTGACTTTCAGTGTCATTAGAGGAGATACTCTATTCTGACTATCTTCTCTAGTCATCAGAGATAGTCAGCAAACTCACTCACTTATTTGTTAGTTATTTAATGAATTAGTTATTTTGTTTGTTCATTCCTTCGGTCATTCATGCACTTTTGTTTTATTAGTTGGTTCAGTCATTCGTTCACTCATTGCACTGTTGAGATTGTTGAGTACCAGCCAGGTCCTGTAGCAACCAGCTATCTGGAACAACCAGCTATCTGTGTCTCTACTCAGGGTGTGAATTATTATCTACTCACACCAGGGGAGAGGGAGGGAGGGAGGGAGAGAGAGAGAGTTTGTGTTCCATAGTTGGAGGCCTCGGCGGCCTTTGAGCTCAGAGTTCTGATTAGCCGGTGGGAGCGAGAGACGTGATTGGCCGGCTGGAGGCCACACTTGGAGCAGAGCCCAGTCGATAAAAAGCCCTCTGAGAAGAACAATACATTACACTGTCAGAGAGACATAAGGAAGGAGGGAGTTCAAAGGAAGTCAGAATTACCTACAAAAACCCTGTTCCCTGTAAATACACGTCTCCACTGACTCACTACTACTGCTACCACTACAACTGTCACAACCCCATATCTACAGCTATCTCCACTGACTCACAACTACTGCTACCACTACAACTGGCACAACCCCATATCTACAGCTATCTCCACTGACTCACTACCTCCACTGACTCACTACTACTGCTACCACTACAACTGTCACAACCCCATATCTACAGCTATCTCCACTGACTCACAACTACTGCTACCACTACAACTGTCACAACCCCATATCTACAGCTATCTCCACTGACTCACAACTACTGCTACCACTACAACTGTCACAACCCCATATCTACAGCTATCTCCACTGACTCACTATCTCCACTGACTCACTACTACTACATGTACTACGATCTCCACTGACTCACTACTACTACATTATACTACTATCTCCACTGTAGTACCACTACATGGTACTACTATCTCTATAGGCAGTAACTACTACATGGTACTACTACATGGTACTACTATCTCTATAGGCAGTAACTACTATAAACACTCAGACAGCAGCATGACAGACAAACTCTGTCTGTCTGTCTGTCACGCTAGTGTGTGTCTCTGTCTGTCTGAGCGAGAGAGACAGTTCCACAGTCACTAAGAAATATCCACACTGATGACTGACTGTGATAATGGTAATGATGATGAAGATACAGTATATTGATTGTATTTGTAATGATGAAGATGATGAAATAGTGATTGTGTGTGTGTGTGTGTGCATGCGTAGGTCCACCTGCAGACCCAGCAGAAGGGGAAGATGGGGATGGTGAGCATGGCCATGCAGGTAGTGAAGAACGATGGAGCTCTGGCTCTGTACAACGGACTCAGCGCATCACTCTGCAGACAGGTAGGAGGATGGAGAGGGTGTGTGGTAGAGAGGGGGGAGAAGGAGAGGGTGTGTGGTAGAGAGGGGGGAGAAGGAGAGGGTGTGTGGTAGAGAGGGGGAGAAGGAGAGGGTGTGTGGTAGAGAGGGGGGAGAAGGAGAGGGTGTGTGGTAGAGAGGGGGGAGAAGGAGAGGGTGTGTGGTAGAGAGGGGGGAGAAGGAGAGGGGTGTGTGGTAGAGAGGGGGGAGAAGGAGAGGGTGTGTGGTAGAGGGGGGGGGTGGGGAGAAGGAGAGGGTGTGTGGTAGAGGGGGGGGGGTGGGGAGAAGGAGAGGGTGTGTGGTAGAGGGGGGGGTGGGGAGAAGGAGAGGGTGTGTGGTAGAGGGGGGTGGGGAGAAGGAGAGGGTGTGTGGTAGAGGGGGGGTGGGGAGAAGGAGAGGGTGTGTGGTAGAGGGGGGGTGGGAGAAGGAGAGGGTGTGTGGTAGAGGGGGGGGGGGGGAGAAGGAGAGGGTGTGTGGTAGAGGGGGGGGGTGGGGAGAAGGAGAGGGTGTGTGGTAGAGGGGGGGGGTGGGGAGAAGGAGAGGGTGTGTGGTAGAGGGGGGTGGGGAGAAGGAGAGGGGGGGGAGGAGAGGTGTGTGTTAGAGAGGGGGGAGAAGGAGAGGGTGTGTGGTAGAGAGGGGGGAGAAGGAGAGGGTGTGTGGTAGAGAGGGGGGAGAAGGAGAGGGTGTGTGGTAGAGAGGGGGGAGAAGGAGAGGGTGTGTGGTAGAGAGGGGGGAGAAGGAGAGGGTGTGTGGTAGAGGGGGGGTGGGGAGAAGGAGAGGGTGTGTGGTAGAGGGGGGGGTGGGGAGAAGGAGAGGGTGTGTGGTAGAGGGGGGGTGGGGAGAAGGAGAGGGTGTGTGGTAGAGGGGGGGTGGGGAGAAGGAGAGGGTGTGTGGTAGAGGGGGGTGGGGAGAAGGAGAGGGTGTGTGGTAGAGGGGGGTGGGGAGAAGGAGAGGGTGTGTGGTAGAGAGGGGGGTGGGGAGAAGGAGAGGGTGTGTGGTAGAGGGGGGGTGGGGAGAAGGAGAGGGTGTGTGGTAGAGGGGGGGGGGGGTGGGGAGAAGGAGAGGGTGTGTGGTAGAGGGGGGTGGGGAGAAGGAGAGGGGGGGAGGAGAGGGTGTGTGTTAGAGAGGGGGGGTGAGGGATAAGGAGAAGGTGTGTGTTAGAGAGAGAATGGGTATAATCCTGTAATGATAGTTCCATCTGTTCCAGAGATATGTAGAAAGAACCTGAGTGTTCCAGGCAGAAGGACCAGTATTCTATTCCAGAGATGGGTATATAGAACCTGAGTGTTCCAGGCAGAAGGATCAGTATTCTATTCCAGAGATAGGTATATAGAACCTGAGTGTTCCAGGCAGAAGGATCAGTATTCTATTCCAGAGATAGGTATATAGAACCTGAGTATAGGTATATAGAACCTGAGTGTTCCAGGCAGAAGGATCAGTATTTTATTCCAGAGATAGGTATATAGAACCTGAGTGTTCCAGGCAGAAGGATCAGTATTCTATTCCATAGATAGGTATATAGAACCTGAGTGTTCCAGGCAGAAGGATCAGTATTCTATTCCATAGATAGGTATATAGAACCTGAGTGTTCCAGGCAGAAGGATCAGTATTCTATTCCATAGATAGGTATATAGAACCTGAGTGTTCCAGGCAGAAGGATCAGTATTCTATTCCAGAGATAGGTATATAGAACCTTTTTGACCTTTTTATTTAACTAGGCAAGTCAGTTAAGAACAAATTCTTATTTACAATGACGGCCTAGGAATAGTGGGTTAACTGCCTGTTCAGGGCAGAACGACAGATTTTTACCTTGTCAGCTCGGGGATTCGATCTTGCAACCTTTCGGTCACTAGTCCAACGCTCTAACCACTAGGCGACCTACCGCCCCAATGCCTCACCTGGATCCAGTTTGTTTCATTGGCCGAGTGGAAGTTAGTAACCCCTCTGACAGTATTGCATCAGAGGAAATTCTCTATATGAAGATAGACCAGTAGTAAGCATGTCAGTTGGTTACCATGGTAACACACTGTGAGGAAACTGGTGTAGGGTGAAGTTGCCCTTAGACACTGATCTTTGGTCTGTTTAGCATTTTCCCCTCTAATGGTTAAGGTTGGGATTGAGGGAGGGATAGCTGATCCTAGATCTGTGCCTAAGGAAAACTGGTTGGGGTGCTGAAACGTCCTGTTAACGCCTCTACTGACATCTCTCTCTGGAGAGGAGCTGTTTCCTGTTTGTGACAGTGTCAGTTAGTGGTGGATTGAAGCTATGACACAACTAGAATGTCAGTAGGAAAGCTACACATCGCTCTTTTTTTCAATTTGTTGTACTTTTTTTTCTCTCCTCTGCCCTCTACTATCCTCCCTCCCTCCCTCTACTACCCTCCCTCCCTCCCTCTACTACCCTCCCTCCCTCCCTCTACTACCCTCCCTCCCTCCCTCTACTATCCTCCCTCCCTCCCTCTACTACCCTCCCTCCCTCCCTCCCTCTACTACCCTCCCTCCCTCTACTTACCCTCCCTCCCCTCCCTCTACTACCCTCCCTCCCTCCCTCTACTACCCTCCCTCCCTCTACTACCCTCCCTCCCTCCCTCTACTACCCTCCCTCCCTCCCTCCCCTCTACTACCCTCCCTCCCACCCTCTACTACCCTCCCTCCCTCCCTCTACTACCCTCCCTCCCTCCCTCCCTCCCTCTAGATGTCCTATTCTCTAACGAGGTTTGCTATCTATGAGACAGTCAGAGACATGTTGAGCAGCAGTAACCAGGGGCCCATGCCTTTCTACCAGAAGGTGCTGCTGGGGGCCTTTGGAGGTAGGGACACACACACACAGACACACAGACACACACAGACACACACAGACACAGGCTTGCTAAACCACGCATGTATGCTGAACACACGCTGTGAAACAGTCTGAGGGTAATGCTCACACACACACACAGTCTGAGAGTAATGCTCTCTCACACATACACACAGTCTGAGAGTAATGCTCTCTCACACATATACACAGTCTGAGGGTAATGCTCACACACACAGTCTGAGGGTAATGCGCGCACACACACAGTCTGAGGGTAATGCTCACACACACACACACAGTCCGAGGGTAATGCTCACACACACAGTCCGAGGGTAATGCTCACACACAGTCTGAGGGTAATGCTCACACACACACACACACACACAGTCTGAGGGTAATGCGCTCTCACACACACACACACGGTCTGAGGGTAATGCTCACACACACAGTCTTGTACAGCCAACCTTGTGGGGACACACAATTCAGTCCCATTCAGAATCCTATTTTCCCTAACCTTATCCCTAAAACGAACTCTAGCTTAATTCTAACACTAATGTTTACCTTCAACCCTAAACCCCTAGAAATGGCATTTGACCTTGTGGGGACAAACAAAATGTCCCCAGTTGGTAAAATCGTAGTTATTTTCTAATAATAATTCCACACTAATCTCTGTCATGCGTCTAGGTTTTACCGGCGGGTTCATTGGTACTCCTGCAGACATGGTGAACGTCAGGTCAGAGAAACACCTTGTTAACACACACAGCTCTCTTGCATTTTATGATAGTTATTCAATAGTTATAGTTAGGTTGTATGATCTATATTAATGTAATGTTTTAACTAATACACTGGTTTTGCTCCTCAGGATGCAGAATGATGTTAAACTTCCCCCAGAGCTGAGGAGAAAGTGAGTGTTCCTGACCATTTAGACCACATGACATGTTGTTGATCTGACAATGTCTAACACTGTGCCTCTCCCTCTCTCTCTCTGTCTCTCTGTCTCTCTGTCTCTCTGTCTCTCTGTCTCTCTGTCTCTCTGTCTCTCTGTCTCTCTGTCTCTCTCTCTCTCTCTCTCTCTCTGTCTCTCTGTCTCTCTCTCTCTCTCTCTCTCGCTGTCTCTCAGCTACAAACATGCTGTGGACGGTCTCTTCAGGGTCTTCAGAGAAGGTAGGAATGTGTGATTTGTACTCAAAAAGATGAAATGGCAAGAGACCCGTTATGAGTTTAGAGAGGTGGCCACACACACTATCACTCCAATGCAAAACATTTGATAAACAATAGAACGATAGAAAGCTTTTCTTTAAAAAAATCAAGTTTGTTTTCTGCTGCTTCCTGCTCATTACCCCCCCCCCCCCCCCCCCCCCCCCCCCCTCTGTGTGACCCCCTCCCGTCTGACCTGTGTTTTTAGAGGGGGTGAGGAAGTTGTTCTCAGGAGCCACCATGGCCTCCAGCAGAGGAGCTCTGGTCACCGTAGGACAGGTACGACCGCACAGCACCCTGGGAAATGAAGTTGAATAGCGTTATGTATATCAGTAGATTGTATAGATTAGGAGAGAGACACTAGTTGGTTGTTTTTTAGGTCTCCTCTTTATCTATTGATTTGTAGTCCATCTCACCCTCCTCTGTCCATCTCACCCTCCTCTGTCCATCTCACCCTCCTCTCTCTCCATCTCACCCTCCTCTCTCTCCATCTCACCCTCCTCTCTCTCCATCTCACCCTCCTCTCTCTCCATCTCACCCTCCTCTCTCTCTCTTTTTCTCTCCTTATCTCCCCTCTCTCTCCCCCCTCCTCTCTCTGTAGTTGGCATGTTATGACCAGGCTAAACAGCTGGTGCTGTCTTCAGGCTTCATGGGAGATAACATCCTCACACACTTCCTGTCCAGCTTCATTGCTGTGAGTAACCGGGCTTCTTATTGGTTAAAATAGTGCAGAGTGCTGGTTGGATAGAATGTGATATGATAACAATGACATTGTTCATTGATACAGTAACTCAAAGAAAACAAATGATATGTCTCTGTCTGTGTCTGTCTGTCTGTAGGGAGGCTGTGCTACGTTCCTGTGTCAGCCTCTAGATGTGATGAAGACCAGGTTGATGAACTCTAAAGGAGAATACTCAGTAAGTTACTCCATCCATCCCTCTCTCTTTCATCTCTCCATCCATCCCTCTCTCTTTCATCTCTCCATCTATCCCTCTCTCTTTCATCTCTGCATCCATCCCTCTCTCTTTCATCTCTCCATCCAGCCCTCTCTCTTTCATCTCTGCATCCATCCCTCTCTCTTTCATCTCTCCATCCATCCCTCTCTCTTTCATCTCTCCATCCATCCTTCTTTTCATCTCTCCATCCATCCTTCTTTTTCATCTCTGCATCCATCCCTCTCTCTCATCTCTGCATCCATCCCTCTCAATTTCATCTCTCCATCCATCCCTCTCTTCCATCTCTCTATCCATCCCTCTCTTTCATCTCTCCATCCATCCCTCTCTTTTCCATCTCTCCATCCATCCTTCTTTTTCATCTCTCCATCCATCCCTCTCTCTCTCATCTCTCCATCCATCCCCCTCTCTCATCTCTGCATCCATCCCCCTCTCTTTCATCTCTGCATCCATCCCTCTCTCTTTCATCTCTCCATCCCTCTTTCATCTCTATCCATCCCTCTCTTCCATCTCTCCATCCATCCCTCTCTTCCATCTCTCCATCCTTCCCTCTCTCTTTCATCTCTCCATCCATCCCTCTCGTTCGCATCTCTCCATCCATCCCTCTCGTTCGCTTCTCTCCATCCATCCCTCTCGTTCGCTTCTCTCCATCCATCCCTCGCGTTCGCATCTCTCCATCCATCCCTCTCTCTTTCATCTCTCCATCCATCCCTCTCATTCGCATCTCTCCATCCATCCCTCTCATTCGCATCTCTCCATCCATCCCTCTCATTCGCATCTCTCCATCCATCCCTCTCTCTTTCATCTCTCCATCCATCCCTCTCTCTTTCATCTCTCCATCCATCCCTCTCTCTTTCATCTCTCCATCCATCCCTCTCTCTTTCATCTCTCCATCCATCCCTCTCTCTTTCATCTCTCCATCCATCCCTCTCTCTTTCATCTCTCCATCCATCCCTCTCTCTTTCATCTCTCCATCCATCCCTCTCTCTTTCATCTCTCCATCCATCCCTCTCTCTTTCATCTCTCCATCCATCCCTCTCTCTTTCATCTCTCCATCCATCCCTCTCTCTTTCATCTCTCCATCCATCCCTCTCTCTTTCATCTCTCCATCCATCCCTCTCTCTTTCATCTCTCCATCCATCCCTCTCTCTTTCATCTCTCCATCCATCCCTCTCTCTTCATCTCTCCATCCATCCCTCTCTTCATCTCTCCATCCATCACTCTCTCTCATCTCTCCATCCATCCCTCTCTCTTTCATCTCTCCATCACCCCTTTCTCATCTCTCCATCCCTCTCTCTTTCATCTCTCCATCCATCCCTCTCTTTCATCTCTCCATCCATCACTCTCTCTCATCTCTCCATCCATCCCTCTCTCTTTCATCTCTCCATCACCCCTTTCTCATCTCTCCATCACCCCTCTCTCTTTCATCTCTCCATCCATCCCTCTTTAAAACCCTGTTTTCTTCCCTTCATCCAACTCTCTCACCATGTAACTGTGTGTTTCAGGGTGTGATACACTGTCTGAGAGTGACGGCTAAAGAAGGACCCATGGCCTTCTACAAGGTGAGACACACACACAGACACAAACACACACACACACACTGGCAGTCCCAGAAACCCATCTAGCAGACCAGCCTAATAACCTTCGCTCGGTGTGACTCTCTTTCTGACAGAGACAAGAGTTTCTAACTGATCTTGTAATCCTGGGTCTTACCTTAACATATATATGAAGGCTGGGTCTTACCTTAACATGTATATATGAAGGCTGGGTCTTACCTTAACATGTATATATGAAGGCTGGGTCTTACCTTAACATGTATATATGAAGGCTGGGTCTTACCTTAACATGTATATATGAAGGCTGGGTCTTACCTTAACATATATATGAAGGCTGGGTCTTACCTTAACATGTATATATGAAGGCTGGGTCTTACCTTAACATGTATATATGAAGGCTGGGTCTTACCTTAACATGTATATATGAAGGCTGGGTCTTACCTTAACATGTATATATGAAGGCTGGGTCTTACCTTAACATATATATATGAAGGCTGGGTCTTACCTTAACATGTATATATGAAGGATGGGTCTTACCTTAACATGTATATATGAAGGCTGGGTCTTACCTTAACATGTATATATGAAGGCTGGGTCTTACCTTAACATGTATATATGAAGGCTGGGTCTTACCTTAACATGTATATATGAAGGCTGGGTCTTACCTTAACATATATATATGAAGGCTGGGTCTTACCTTAACATATATATGAAGGCTGGGTCTTACCTTAACATGTATATATGAAGGCTGGGTCTTACCTTAACATGTATATGAAGGCTGGGTCTTACCTTAACATATATATGTGAAGGCTGGGTCTTACCTTAACATATATATGAAGGCTGGGTCTTACCTTAACATGTATATATGAAGGCTGGGTCTTACCTTAACATGTATATATGAAGGCTGGGTCTTACCTTAACATATATATGTGAAGGCTGGGTCTTACCTTAACATGTATATGAAGGCTGGGTCTTACCTTAACATGTATATGAAGGCTGGGTCTTACCTTAACATATATATGAAGGCTGGGTCTTACCTTAACATGTATATGAAGGCTGGGTCTTAACATATATATGAAGGCTGGGTTTTACCTTAACATGTATATGAAGGCTGGGTCTTACCTTAACATATATATATGAAGGCTGGGTCTTACCTTAACATGTATATGAAGGCTGGGTCTTACCTTAACATGTATATGAAGGCTGGGTCTTACCTTAACATATATATATATATGAAGGCTGGGTCTTACCTTAACATGTATATGAAGGCTGGGTCTTACCTTAACATATATATGAAGGCTGGGTCTTATCTTAACGTATATATATGAAGGCTAAGGTGAATCCTGGGTAAAGTACTTCTCTGGCCATTTACACATCAGGGTCTTGAGTAATTTACCAAACCAGATGGAAGGGTATTGGCTGACTGTCCCATCCAGTGTCAGGGCCTAAACATATGGTCCAAGCCTGTCCAATAGGATGCCAAGGTTGTAAACAACTGTCCATCCCTGTGTAAAGGTCTTGACTAACTGTCCAATGCAGTTGCAAGAAAGTTAATTAACTGCCCAATTGCATTGCAAGGTCTTAACCTACTGTCCAATCACGTCAGCATGTAGACCAACTGTCCAATCCCGTGTCAGGGTCTTGACTAAGTGCCCAATGTTCATTCACATGTAACAATGTTGGCTAGGTCTTGACTGACTGTCCAGTGACGTGTCAGAATGCTAACTAACTGTCCAATGGGGTTGCAGGGTCTTGTTCCTGCAGGGATCCGTCTGATTCCTCACACGGTGCTCACCTTCATCTTCCTAGAGCAGCTCAAGAACAACTTCGGCATCGTCATCATCTCCTGAGCACGCTCCATGACCTACGACCTTTACCCTCTAACCCCCTGTCCCCTGCAAACGTCAACCAATCCCCTGTCACTGCCACAGTGCCACCCCCCCCCCCCCCCCCCCCCCCCCCCCCCCCCCCATGGCCCTGAGCTGTCCAATCACACAGAGAGGTGGATGTAGGGATGGAATGTCTGCTATGCTATCCTACCCGGCCCTCTTTAACCTGCTCTGGAAATCAACCAATCCCCTGTCACTGCCACGGTGCCACACCCCCCCCATGGCCCTGAGCTGTCCAATCACACAGAGAGGTGGTTGTAGGGATGGAATGTCTGCTATGCTATCCTACCCGGCCCTCTTTCACCTGCTCTGGAAATCAACCAATCACCCGGGGAAAAGACTAAGAAGGAACTGCCTACACCTGCACCTGCACCATCACCTTGTCCACAGGAAGAGTTGTCATAGCAACACCAGTCAAACCCTGCTGTGACATCATCTTCATGTCTGTCATCATCAATCGTGCCATTCTCAATGGGGGCTGCGCCTCAAATCATACACTATTCCCTATGTAGTGCATTACTTATGACCCTTAATCTGTAGTGCACTTAACATGTAGCTCTGGTCAGAAGTAGTGCACTACGTAGGGAACATAGTGCTACCTGAGTTCACTCCCTAAATGGTGTTGATGTGTTTATACTGTAGCCTTCCACCACCATCATCATGTATCACCCAACCCTGTTCCATACCACACCACACCAGTCCTCATGTATTACTAGTATTACTAGCGGTATACTAGTTATAGTAGTATGTATTACTAGCGGTATACTAGTTATAGTAGTATGTATTACTAGCGGTATACTAGTTATAGTAGTATGTATTACTAGCGGTGTACTAGTTATAGTAGTATGTATTACTAGCTGTAGTATTATGTATTACTAGCGGTATACTAGTTATAGTAGTATGTATTACTAGCGGTGTACTAGTAATAGTAGTATGTATTACTAGCGGTGTACTAGCTGTAGTAGTATGTATTACTAGCGGTGTACCAGCTGTAGTAGTATGTATTACTAGCAGTGTACCAGCTGTAGTAGTATGTATTACTAACAGTGTACCAGCTGTAGTAGTATGTATTACTAACAGTGTACCAGCTGTAGTAGTATGTATTACAAGCAGTGTACTAGTTATAGTAGTATGTATTACTAGCGGTATACTAGTTATAGTAGTATGTATTACTAGCGGTGTACTAGTTATAGTAGTATGTATTACTAGCTGTAGTATTATGTATTACTAGCGGTGTACTAGCTGTAGTAGTATGTATTACTAGCGGTGTACTAGTTATAGTAGTATGTATTACTAGCGGTGTACTAGCTGTAGTAGTATGTATTACTAGCGGTGTACCAGCTGTAGTAGTATGTATTACTAGCAGTGTACCAGCTGTAGTAGTATGTATTACTAACAGTGTACCAGCTGTAGTAGTATGTATTACTAACAGTGTACCAGCTGTAGTAGTATGTATTACAAGCAGTGTACTAGTTATAGTAGTATGTATTACTAGCGGTGTATAGTAGTATGTATTACTAGCAGTGTACCAGCTGTAGCAGTATGTATTACTAGCAGTTAACTAGTTGTAGTAGTATGTATTACTAGCTGTAGTAGTATGTATTACTAGCGGCAGTAGTATGTATTACTAGCGGCAGTAGTATGTATTACTAGTAGTATGTAGTAGCTGTAGTAGTATGTATTACTAGCGGCAGTAGTATGTATTACTAGCGGTAGTAGTATGTATTACTAGTAGTATGTAGTAGCTGTAGTAGTATGTATTACTAGCGGCAGTAGTATGTATTACTAGCTGTAGTAGTATGTATTACTAGCGGCAGTAGTATGTATTACTAGCGGCAGTAGTATGTATTACTAGCGGCAGTAGTATGTATTACTAGCGGCAGTAGTATGTATTACTAGTAGTATGTAGTAGCTGTAGTAGTATGTATTACTAGCAGTGTAGTAGTATGTATTACTAGCAGTGTAGTAGTATGTAGTAGCTGTAGTAGTATGTATTACTAGCGGTAGTAGTATGTATTACTAGTAGTATGTAGTAGCTGTAGTAGTATGTATTACTAGCGGCAGTAGTATGTATTACTAGCTGTAGGAGTATGTATTACTAGCGGCAGTAGTATGTATGTATTACTAGTAGTATGTAGTAGCTGTAGTAGTATGTATTACTAGCAGTGTAGTAGTATGTATTACTAGTAGTATGTAGTAGCTGTAGTAGTATGTATTACTATAATGTATTACAGGTATGACTGTAAATCACTACCACATTGTGGTTCTAACTGAAACCATCTCAGAGACTGTCACATCGGGGGGTGACGGTGACAACGGGCCCTCTTCCTGTTCATAACACTGTAACAGCGGCAGGGAGCCTCGCGGTTAAGAGCGTCGGGCCATTAACCCGAAAGGTTGCCGTGTCGAATCCCCGAGCTGACTAGGTAACACATCTGTTGTTGTGCCCTCGAGAAGGGAAGACACTTCACCCTAATGGCTCTGGATAAGAGAGCGTAAATGACTCAAATGGTCATGTACTGTGACAGGTCAGTGCTATTCCTGTTCATAGGTGATGCTTATTACTGTGATAGGTCAGTGCTATTCCTGTTCATAGGTGATGCTTATTACTGTGACAGGTCAGTGCTATTCCTGTTCATAGGTGATGCTTATTACTGTGATAGGTCAGTGCTATTCCTGTTCATAGGTGATGCTTATTACTGTGACAGGTCAGTGCTATTCCTGTTCATAGGTGATGCTTATTACTATAACGGGAGATCAGTGCTATAACTAGAATCTTATGAATCTCACGTCATCATCTCAGAGACATTTGTGAGTGGCATTGGGTGACATAGGGTCCTATTCCTGCCTATAAGGGATGCTGCATAACAGGTTATAATGCCATAACAACATGGCTATAAAGCCATCACATGCTTACAGACAAAGGTACTAAAGTTGCCCCGAGGCACTGATTCTGGGTCAGACATTAGTTGCATCCCCCTACCAGTTAAAGTTATTGTTGGGGCTAGGTGATCTGATCCTAGATCTGTGGTTAGGGACAACAGTAGAAATTCCCACCAAGGGCAATGTGACGAGGAGATATAACTGGACAGAGATGAGAGACGTATAGTGAGTAGGTTGTACCCTGCCTTTGACCAGGCCCCATAGGGCCCTATAGGAGATCAATCAGAGATACTGTGAGTTAGAGAGAGATACTGTTTACTGGGACCTGGATGAACCTGCTGTCTTTAAGGCACTTTATCAAACACACACACACACACACACACACAGGTGCACTCACACACACACACACACACACACAGTGCACTCACACACACACACACACACACACACACACACACACAGGTGCACTCAAACATACAGACACACACACAGGTATACTCAGACACACACACACACAGGTGCACTCACACACACACACACAGGTGCACTCACACACACAGACACACACACAGGTATACTCAGACACACACACAGGTATACTCAGACACACACACCACAGGTATACTCAGACACACACACAGGTGCACTCACACACACACACAGGTGCACTCAAACACACAGACACACACACACACAGGTGCACTCACACACACACACACAGGTGCACTCAAACACACAGACACACACACAGGTATACTCAGACACACACACAGGTATACTCAGACACACACACACACAGGTGCACTCACACACACAGGTATACTCAGACACACACACACACAGGTGCACTCAAACACACACACACACACACACAGGTGCACTCAAACACACAGACACACACACAGACACACACACACACCCAGGCACACACAGACACACAGGTGCACTCACACACACATAAGCACACTCATCTAAGACAAACAGACAAAACCTACAGGTAACTTTAGGCAGTTATCTGTATGTAAATAGGGCCGTTTGGGGGACACACCCCCACAGTGAGTTCCAGTGAGTCAGGATGCCTTTCCCTCTGTGGCCTCCAGGGGGCAGCATGGTACTGTGTGTGTTTGGGAGACTGGTCATTATGAATGAGTAACATGATTATTAACAGACACTATGTCTCTGTGTGACTGAGAGAGGATTCATTCATAAATCCTACTGTGAGGTTGTGTGCGTGCTTGTGAGTGTGTGTTTCAATTAATTGTTTGACTGTATTTGATAGGCCATTATTAAAGAGTGGTATTGGGAACCACCCCTTGTACACACACACACACACACACACACAATCTCTAGGAATGGAAATGAGATTGTAGACCCAGCTCTGTGCGGCTGTACATGTATGGGTCTGTATTTTGTAGATTGTTTTTTGAATTAAAATACTAATAATTAATAACTGTCATTTCTCTGTGTGTTTGGAGGGGGGGGGGGTGAACGTAATGGATCTCCTTGCTGACTTGTGTCCAAGGTCTGTCTGTTTATTGATACTCTGTCTCCCCCTATTGGTCGTGGTGAGCAGTGCTCTTCAGTTCTGAAGCTCAGTCTTCACTCATCGCCTGGTGAGGAGCTATGAAATATGGTTCTCTTTAAGGTATCAGAAAGCCTGGTGAGGAGCTATGAAATATGGTTCTCTTTAAGGTATCAGAAAGCCGTTGAACCAGAAACACACTGGAGAAACTGATGGCCGAGGTAGGTTACTTAGCAACTCTGACTAAAATGTCGTCCGTCCTCTCTTTCACAACTGGAGACAACCGGAGACAATCGTCCTCTCTTTCACAACCGGAAACAACCGTCCTCTCTTTTCACAACCGGAGACACCGTCCTCTCTTCACAACCGGAGACAACCGTCCTCTCTTTCACAACCGGAGACAACCGTCCTCTCTTTCACAACCGGAGACAACCGTCCTCTCTTCACAAACCGGAGACAACCGTCCTCTCTTTCACAACCGGAAACAACCGTCCTCTCTTTCACAACCGGAGACAACCGTCCTCATCTTTCACAACCGGAGACAACCGTCCTCTCTTTCACAACCGGAGACAACCGTCCTCTCTTTCACAACCGGAGACAACCGTCCTCTCTTTCACAACCGGAGACACCGTCCTCTCTTTCACAACCGGAGACAACCGTCCTCTCTTTCACAACCGGAGACAAACCGTCCTCTCTTTCACAACCGGAGACAACCGTCCTCTCTTTCACAAACCGGAGACAACCGAGACAACCGTCCTCTCTATCACAACCGGAGACAACCGTCCTCTCTTTCACAACCGGAGACAACCGGAGACAACCGTCCTCTCTTTTCACAACCGGAGACAACCGGAGACAACCGTCCTCTCTATCACAACCGGAGACAACCGGAGACAACCGTCCTCTCTTTCACAACGGAGACAACCTTCCTCTTCTTTCACAACCGGAGACAACCGGAGACAACCGTCCTCTCTTTCACAACCGGAGACAACCGTCCTCTCTTTCCACAACCGGAGACAACCGGAGACAACCGTCCTCTCTTTCACAACCGGAGACAACCGTCCTCTCTTTCACAACCGGAGACAAACCGTCCTCTCTTTCACAACCGGAGACAACCGTCCTCTCTTTCAACAACCGGAGACAACCGTCCTCTCTTTCAACAACCGGAGACAACCGTCCTCTCTTTCACAACGGAGACAACCCGTCCTCTCTTTCACAACCGGAGACAACAGTCCTCTCTTTCACAACCGGAGACAACCATCCTTTTTCACAACCGGAGACAACCGTCCTTTTTCACAACCGGAGACAACCGTCCTTTTTCACAACCGGAGACAACCGTCCTCTTTCACAACCGGAGACAACCGGAGACAACCGTCCTCTCTGTCACAACCGGAGACAACCGTCCTCTCTGTCACAGACCGGAGACAACCGTCCTCTCTGTCACAACCGGAGACAAACCGTCCTCTCTTTCACAACCGAGACAACCGTCCTCGCTGTCACAACCGGAGACAACAGTCCTCTCACAACCGGAGACAACCGTCCTCTCTTTCACAACCGGAGACACCGTCCTCTCTTTCACAACCGGAGACAACCGTCCTCTCTTTCACAACCGGAGACAACCGTCCTCTTTCACAACCGGAGACAACCGTCCTCTCTTTCACAACCGGAGACAACCGTCCTCTCTTTCACAACCGGAGACAACCGTCCTCTCTTTCACAACCGGAGACAACCGTCCTCTCTTTCACAACCGGAGACAACCGTCCTCTCTTTCACAACGGAGACAACCGTCCTCTCTTTCACAACCGGAGACAACCGTCCTCTCTTTCACAACCGGAGACAACCGTCCTCTCTTTCACAACCGGAGACAACCGTCCTCTCTTTCACAACCGGAGACAACCGGAGACAACCGTCCTCTCTTTCACAACCGGAGACAACCGGAGACAACCGTCCTCTCTATCACAACCGGAGACAACCGTCCTCTTTCACAACCGGAGACAACCGTCCTCTCTTTCACAACCGGAGACAACCGGAGACAACCGTCCTCTCTTTCACAACCGGAGACAACCGGAGACAACCGTCCTCTCTTTCACAACCGGAGACAACCGGAGACAACCGTCCTCTCTATCACAACCGGAGACAACCGGAGACAACCGTCCTCTCTTTCACAACCGGAGACAACCGGAGACAACCGTCCTCTCTTTCACAACCGGAGACAACCGTCCTCTCTTTCACAACCGGAGACAACCGTCCTCTCTTTCACAACCGGAGACAACCGTCCTCTCTTTCACAACCGGAGACAACCGTCCTCTCTTTCATAACCGGAGACAACCGTCCTCTCTTTCACAACCGGAGACAACCGTCCTCTCTTTCACAACCGGAGACAACCGTCCTCTCTTTCACAACCGGAGACAACCGTCCTCTCTTTCACAACCGAGACAACCGTCCTCTCTTTCACAACCGGAGACAACCGTCCTCTCTTTCACAACCGGAGACAACCGTCCTTTTTCACAACCGGAGACAACCGTCCTCTTTCACAACCGGAGACAACCGGAGACAACCGTCCTCTCTGTCACAACCGGAGACAACCGTCCTCTCTGTCACAACCGGAGACAACCGTCCTCTCTGTCACAACCGGAGACAACCGTCCTCTCTTTCACAACCGGAGACAACCGTCCTCTCTTTCACAACCGGAGACAACCGTCCTCTCTTTCACAACCGGAGACAACCGTCCTCTCGTTCACAACCGGAGACAACCGTCCTCTCGTTCACAACCGGAGACAACCGTCCTCTCGTTCACAACCGGAGACAACCGTCCTCTCGTTCACAACCGGAGACAACCCGGCTGTTTGACGTCGGCAGTTTGCTTTTTGTGACGACAGGACCACACTAAACTTTCAAGCCCTCTGTTTCGCTGGCTTTTAGCTAATTAAACACATTTTAAAACGGTTTGTATCATTCAGAAAAAACTCTTTATTTAAATGTATTGCTTTTTTTCACCACATAAACAACTGCCATCTTGCCTGAAAATATAAACATTAGTCTCCCCTCTTTTTTTGAATTCTTCCTGTTTTGATTGGTCTGCCAACACCACATTGATATTGAGGAGCTGCTCCAATGTTTAAAGATAAGGTATTCCACACTATGCAACATATATTAAATGAATGTTATTGTCAGATAGAATACTGAGGATCCCTGAAGGAAAGAGCTTGTAAGTGTAGGACGGATTTTGATATGGTTAGTATTGGTTCAGGCTCTGGTTACCTATTAGGAGTTTAAAAAAAAAATAGTATTAAATCTAACAGGAATATAGGACATCTGTGGTGATTTAGGATTATTGTAAGGATTAAGATTGATTAAGGAAATGTAAGGACTTTAGAGATTGCCACTTATAGACAATGATTTTAGATAGTCAAACAGTGAGATGCTTAGTGGCATTTTGAGAGATAGGAGAGAAAGGAATTACTGTTTAAATGGGTAAATATATATTTCAGAACATATATAAATAGCACAGATACTTCTTAAACTAGATAAGACACTGGACAGAGAATTGATACAGGATTGATGAATGGATGCCCAAGGGAGAATTGGACATACATGATAATGTTAGAAAATAAGGTTCATTTACTAATCCTACCTAAGTCATTATTTAGGGTATATAAGGTTGTTACCTGGGCAGAACCAGGTATCAAAAGGGGGGTGGGTCCTTCAGGGTCACATTACTCTACGCTGTCAGAGTCAACATTAAAGAGACACTAACGTCCTTCGGGACATACACTCTACGCTGTCAGAGTCAACATTAAAGAGACACCT